>NW_027114454.1:159764-160870 GCF_000696795.3 Halyomorpha halys | reverse complement strand
AATGATAGGAATAAAAATACAAAGATAAGATACAATGAAAAGAATAAAAAACAAGTAACAAATGCAAGAGTAAAAGTTTAATATAAAAATACGTAAAATATAAAGCTAAAAAAGTACAGGAGATGTATATAAAACAAAAACAATACGGGGGAAAAAAAATATATGTATAAATATACAGAGATAAAATAAACGTCGTGAAAGAATAATAAAAATAAAAATAAACAATAAATAATAATAATGATATAAAATGAGCAGAGAGCCATATAGGACAACATACCTGTCCAAATGAATAAGTTGAACAGACAGAAACATTGAAGCGGAAGCGCGGAGGAGTGGGGAGGAGGTGTAGGTAGCAAGCTGTGTAACGGTTTTATAACGATTTCAAATACGTCGCGTATACAGGAAGTAGTGATAAAAATATGACGAAAAATGAAAAATGATAAGAGAAAAATACAGAATGATACGGTACATGAGTAATTACATGATAATAATAATAACTAAGTAAAATTAGAATGACAAATATCGTTACAAATAATAGAAGATTATAATGAAGAAAATAAAACAACATAGGATGTAATAACAATAATTGTAAAAGAAGTAACTAATAAAAAAGAAAAAGAAGTTTTAAAAAAAAAATAAAAAATAAAATAATACAAAGAAATAAGTAAGAAAAATAAATAAACAATGATAACAACTGATTTTATTTATTTTTTGTTTAAAAACTTCTTTTTATTTTTTATATCTTATCATAGTATCATTTTAGCCCTGATGAAGCCCTGCAAAGTGGGGCAAAACGTTGGAAAATAAATAGTTGTAAACTATTTTTGTTTCACTTTTGACCGCATCCCTGACCATCTTCTTATATATAATATGTTATGTTGTAGTACCTTACAAGATACGCTTTTCAAAGATAAACAAACTTCATCTTTCGGTATTAGACGTTTGAGCCAGCAAGTTACATTTTTTGATTTGCAGTCAAAATATCAACGATACATTAGGAAACATTAGGTTTTTCCACTGAAACAAATAGCTTTTATGCACATTCCTCACAAGCTTACTATATTAAAATACAACAAATAAAAACAAAAATATAAATAAATATATTA
>NW_027114454.1:156597-158269 GCF_000696795.3 Halyomorpha halys | reverse complement strand
AGACATGTACCGACCGCTTCTCGGTCACAGCCGCATGGACTAGGCCTATAAATAAGGGACTCTAAATCCCCCAATTTGATCGTAGATCCACCTCCTTTCCTGGGTCTAGTCATGGCACAGGTGGCGTATACACTGCTTGAGATAGAGAAGTTCATTGCCAATCTATGCTCCCAAAAGTTGTTATTTCTGAACGCACACCTAAGACGATGGCCTATCTCCTCTCCTTCTCTCCAGCAATCTTAGTCCGTCCGCTTCATCTCGGCAACTAAGATTGTAACCTATTCCTTAACGGTTACACTGGTCCGTCCACTTCATCTCGGCAACCAGTGTAATTTCCCATCTCAGAGCCGTCGCAGAGAAGCCCGACGTGATCCAAGCTGTCGCAGAGAAGCCCGACGTGATCCAAGCTGTCGAAGAGAAGCCCGACATGATCTCAAATCGTCAAAAATAGGCCTGACGTGATAAGTCCGTCGAAACAAGGCCCAACACTGGAAGAACTTACTACCACATTTTCTTTGCCCGGTTTATATATAACCTCCATGTTATATTGTGCTAGAAGCTTCTTCCAGCGAGTTATCCTAGCTGACGATTCCTTTAGTTTTCCCACCCACTGGAGTGGTCTGTGGTCAGTGTTTATCTTGAACCTCCTGCCGAACACATATGGTCTAAAGTGATCGACGGCCCACATTATTCCCAAGAGTTCTCGCTCCATTGCGCTTTGGAAAGAAAAGTACTTTTCGCCTGGGAGAGAAAAGTATTGAGAAAAATATAGGGAAGTCTTGGAGAATGGAATTTGGAGAAGAAGGAATGAGGAGTTAATGATTATGTCCAGGGAACCCAGATGGCTTTAGTAAAAAGAGCAAGAATACGATGGTTAGGACATGTTGAGAGGATGTCCAATGGAAGGATACCCAAAAAGATAGTTTATGGCAAACCAGATCAAAGAAAAGAGGATTTTCTCGGATCAGATGGCTGGACAATGTGCAGGAGGATTTGAAGCAATTTAATGTTGAAAGATGGAAAGAGAAAGTAAAAGACCATGTAGATAGGTTGGCTGTGGTGGAGGAGGCCCAGGTCTTGCAGGACCATAGTGCCATAATAATAATAATCCATCTTATTTCTTTTCTATTTATATATTTTATCTGTACTTTACATTCATGTTACCTTTAACTTATACTTACATTCAGTAGTTTTTATTAATGTTTCTATTATATAATTTACACATTTTTATACCTCAATTTATTTTTTATATTTTATTTTCTTCACCTTATTATATTTATTGTATCCATTCTTTTAATTGTATTCCTTCTTATTTGTATTTAACTGTATATATAATTTTTCTTGTAACAATTTTATTAATAATAATCCCCCAGAAATTTGATCTGTACCAACCATCCCAGAGCCACATACAGTTGTAAACAGGAATATCTGCTATTGGACCTGGTTCTAATATTACACTTAGCAAGGTCCAATCCTCCCCGTTAGACACCCCTATCAATGGCTTGATTAAAATGTCTTCTACAATAACTTAATTGTTAAAGCCCAAAAGTACATTTTTCTTTTCGTTAATTTAATTTTACTACTTCCAATTGGTTTTTTATTTTTTTGTTAATTATAAGTTGATTGCCTTTTTTAATAACAATTAAGTTTTATTTTGTAATTAAAATTACGT
>NW_027114454.1:153168-154102 GCF_000696795.3 Halyomorpha halys | reverse complement strand
CTAATCGATAGTGGTTCCCAGCGGTCTTTTATAACGGCGGAATGCGCTCACAAGTTGAACTTGCCACTCATACGGAATACACATCGATTGGTTGGCTTCAATAACCAAGTCATCTCTAACGTCAGATTTGAAGCACCTTGCGTTATAGCACCCCGACGTGATACGAAACCCGAACTTAGCATCACGGCAGTTGTTATCGAGCGGATTTGCGAAGATATGCCCACGAGTCCCATTCCAAAGGGGATATTTGAGAAATTTAGCGCCCTAGACCTGGCCGACCCACATTTTCACCAGTCGCGACCTGTTGATTTCCTTCTAGGAGCCGACGTGTTCGCCGATATCCTTCGCGTGGGTAATTTAAAATCGGGACAGGGGTCACCTAGAGCGCTCGAAACTATTTTCGGATAGATCATAATGGGACCGATTAACGGTAATTCATCCGACGAAGATCAAAATCGCAGCACGGTCCTTCATTGTACTACTCCGTATACTCGATGGGACGATTTCTCGCGGGAGCTAAACGAATTTAGGGAAATGGAGCAAGTCGCAAGCGTTAAAAAATCGTACCCTCTCGATATTCAGTGTGAAAACCATTTTGTTAATTCCCACTCACGCGATAAAGTCGGTCATTTCAACGTGAAATTTTCGTTTAACGGCAGTCCTCCGGTAATGAACGATTCCAAGTACGGAGCCCTCAATCGCTTTGAAAATGTGGGTAGGAAATTTGATAAGAACCGCAACCCACCATACGAATATTCCAAGGTCAATTCGGAATATCGGGATAAACGCTACATTTCGCATGCCATCTCCGCTGGAAAACGCTTTCGCTCGTCCACGAACCATTTTCGTTCTAAATCGTTTGCAATAAGTAAGGGGGTATTTTTATCACCATTCGCTCACGGGCCCAACGTTCCAATGTCATAATTCGCTTCTC
>NW_027114454.1:145345-151858 GCF_000696795.3 Halyomorpha halys | reverse complement strand
CAGCAACAGTTTTTTTTATTTTTGTTTTATATTTTAAGTTTATTAAATTTGTATACCAGTTTGGAAGGTTTTTTTTTATTCTCTATTTTTTTTCTTTATTATTTTTGTGTTTACAATCTTTGCAGGTCCTCCGTTTTATTTTTTTTACTATCTCACCGAACCAGCGAACAATTTTCTTATGGGGAAGAGGTAAGTTGGTTTCACTTAAGAAAAGCCCCCGAATTAAGAAAGTCTTACAGAATGGAGGAAGAAGTAATTTAGGCTTCCCGAGTCGGCTTCCTAGAGAGAGATTTCATAATTGCTTCTATAGGAGGAAAAAAGAAAATAAAGATGTGTGCAAGCTAAATTTTGGAAGTTTGATGTGAGATCAGGCCTATTGTTCCATTTAATATTTACTTATGATTTAGGACTTTTTTGGAATTCGACTAAAGGTGTGTATGTGAGCACAATAATAGAATCATAAAGCTAAGAGTAGAGTTATCATGTTCTTTATCAGTAGAAAATTTAATTTAATTTTTTTTAATTTGTTTAAATATGAATAAACAGGTACTAAGTATCTACTGCTTTTATTAATTTCTAAAACAATAAGATTGTTCTAACAAAGACTGAAATTACAAAAATGTTTATGTGATAATATAATTTTATTCCTATTCTGAGCCATTTATTAGTTATATATTATATTCGATCACTTGAAACTGTAATTAATATCCTATTTATATATGTATTAGTACTTAATTAATTAAATAATTAACTTATTTTGTCACCTTTTGCTCCTTTACCCTGTCTACTATTGGGTTTTAGACCAAAGTTTATAGATAAAAAGCTATTTTTAATTTGCAGTTTTAAAAACTTAACCATCTTATTTTTCTCCTTTTTTTTAAATTGATTATAATTTCAGTTATTAGCCTGTTAAATGCTCTAAGTTGTCAAAAATGTTTTTTAGTTTACATTGATTTTGTTAAAAGACCATCAAGTGAATATCCTCCCTTAATGTCAACAAGTAATGTACTTACCCAACTACAACATTAAAGTTGTAAAAAGTTTACTGTTTTACCTTAAATAAAACATATCTTTTAAATAAAATTACTTACCACTGATATTACAAGCATAATTTAATAACATTTACTAAAGTATAGTGTTCAAAATAACACCTGTAGAGCTTATTTACTACAAGCATTATTCAGAACAGTTTCCTTGCCTTTTTTTCTATGAAAGTTTGAATAATCAAGTAAAATTCAACCTAGACTTAGTAGACAACACTTTATTTTTTCTTTATACTATAAGCAATATAAATTTTTATAAATAAGGTTACACTGTCAGTGAGTGATATAATTTAATATAATTTTTTTTTCCACATGTTTGTTCAACAAAATTTTTGACTGTATTGAAATTTGTAGTCTACCTCCCCCCCTCACCCCAGAAACCAGGACAATGGAAGTTTTGCTCCTCTACACTCTCTCCCATGATGTTCAACTTTGAAATCGAAAACCTTCTCAAGAAAATCTAATTCGAACATTACTGATACAGTGCCAAGTGTTTATCAACAGGTCAGTTTAGTTTAAATAGCAAAATATGAAAAAATAGTTCTTAACACTTTAGCATTAAACCTAATTGATGTCCAAACTATCTTTATACCAATTTTTGGGTAGAATTTAATTAAAATATTGGATTTAGATCATTATATAAATGCACAAGTGTTTCCATTAACTTTTTCAGAGATCTGATCAAAATTACTTACCCATCTATAGGAACTGCAATGAATAAAATGAACTATATTTATATTTTCAAATAAAAATATAGCAATACTTATTAAAATTTGAGTGAAAGGAGACTAAAGAATTCACTGTTGTATTCTTTTGACAAGTTGTAATTATGAGATAACTTAAAAATTTCTTTTCTTTATACATAAAAGTAATATTAAAGTTGAGATATTATAAAAATGTGTATATAATTTTTTATAATGATAATTGTAAAATATACATATTTATGTCTAAATATTTGCCCATATGAGGAAATTGTGCAGGCAAAACTTTTTTTTTTAATTTTATCTGCTTTTACTTAAAACAAAAATATTAGAAGAACATTGTAGGAGGGTAGTCGGGGTAGTGGTATTAAAGTAATATAGGTATTAAAACAGTAAAAAAAAACTATTTATTGTAAGCCAACGTTTTGCCCCATTTTACAGGGCTTGGTCAGGGCTAAATGAAAAAATGTGGGGCAAAACGTTGGTACAATTAATAGTTTTCTTTTACTATTTTGATACCTTTATTGATCACTACTCAGACCATCCTCCTACAATCTACTTCATATGATCAACTATCTTCTTTCAATTAGATGAAAATTGTTTAACCATTTAAATAATGAAGCTTAAGATGGTTCAACAAGGATGGTGCTAGTCAAGAAGGATAAAAAAATAGTAAAAAACTATTAATTGATAGCCACATTTACAGGTATTCATTAAGGATAAAAAACAAGATACAAAACACAGTAGAATTATTGTAAAAGTATAACATGACATATACTTATAAATTATAGGTTGTCCAAAAGAAAATAATATACACATTGATAAAGTAAAATGAATTAAGTTGTAAATAAAGAAGTATTAATAACTGATACAGTAATGAATTATAAACAGTATACTACAAAGTAAAAACAGATACAGCAACAAAAAGGTATTTAATAAAAGCAATAACAAAACATATAATAAGGAAGGCAATATTATAAAAGACAACAGGATGATAAATAAATAAAGATATAGAAAGAAAAAAAAAAAAAAAACATAGGAAACAACTAACCTTATGATTGAGGAGACTAGGAAACAACTAACCTGCTGACTAGAGAGACAATTGAGAACTAGGAAGTCTAAAGGGGGGGGGGGCAACATTGGTTAGGAACAGTGGGAGAAAGTGTCAGTTACAAATGCCATTTGAATATAGTTTCAGTTACATTCAAACTACACGAAAGCAACACACACATACAAGAAAGGGTTAAAAATAAAATAAAATAATTAAAAAGTAGTATGTATATAACATTTAAATTGTATAATAAATAGGTATGGATATGAATAGAAAATGAAATTTTCAGAGAGCATACAATGTAATAAATGGAGAATTCATTGAAAAGAGGTCACTTTATACGAAATATCGGTTTTTATAATTTCAGAAATTCAAAGTGGGATTAGTGGATTATTTGTTGGATAATTTATTTGTGGATCTGTGGCAACACTGTCTCGACCACGTTTCATGTATAACCTTACACATTGTATATACGTTTTAGTGTCTCTTCTATTGTTCCGTTCCGTGTTGTTACTGTGTTAAATAAATATTGTCATAACTCCATGACCTGTGTCATCTTTTGACCTAAACTATAGAATCTTAGATTCAACATTTTTGTTGTTGACTACCTTTATGTTTACATATTATAATGGAACATTAATAATCCTCTTTTTTTATATTTACTATCATTCTAGTTGATTGCACATTGTTTAGTATTCCATCAAATATGACCATGGAAACACGCGACACATTTTCGAGTAATATATATATTTTTAAGTTTAAAATTAGACACCTGGCAGCCTAAGTTGCAAAAAACATTACCATGGTCCGGGGAAGGGTGTTGAAACTAACAGACCATTCGCCGGGGGTTTGGAAAATTTTTTTCTGGTGACACAGATCTGGATAACCAACCCAGAGGAAGACCTCCACCAGCAATTGACGATGATGGTCAGGCTTCCTGTGGAAAAAGCCCTTACCAAACAGTTACAGGATTTACAGCACAACTGAGCACAAGTGTATCGACAGTTTTTGGACACTTAAAGAAAGTAAAAAAAGGTAGATTTATACGTACCTTATGAACATAACGTTATGAGACATAAGTTTCACTGCTTACTTGGCAAAAATGAGCCTTTTCTCGGAAGGATAATCACGTGTGATGAAAAGTGAATTGTATATAACAACAGGCGTCGGTCAGGTTAGTGGTTAACTATCGACGAACATCTGCCAAAACTGAATTTGCATCTAAAAAAATATTGGTTTCTGTGTGTTGGTCAGTGGTAGGAATAATTCATTTCTCCTTTTTACCCAGGTGAAACGATCACATCCACACTGTACTGCAGTGATATTGACATAATGCATCAAAAACTTGTCAAAAAAAAGCTGCATTGGTCAATTGGAAGAGAGCTATACTCTTACACGACAACGCCAGACCTCATGTTTCTTAAAAAACAGCGAAGAAATTAAAAGAGAAGCCACAAAGTCCTTCCACACCTAGCTTATTCACCAGAATCATCTCCAATAGATTTCAATCTGTTCAGAAATTTGGACAACTTCTTTAAAAGTAAAATTTTTGAAAATGATTTTTCTTAGAATTTATATTTTCTGTATTTTCTGACTTCATTTCTTCACAAAACCCTGAATTTTTCATTCCTGGGATTGAAAAGTTGATAATACGTTGGAGAAAATGAGGGTAAATATTTTAAATAAAAATGTTTTGATTTCTTGAAGTTGTTTTACTAAATAACCTTTTCTGTGAAAATTGACATTTCATATGAAATGGTCTATTAAATATTTAGTAAAATAGTTCATAAAGGCTGGAATGTGAAACCAAAATGAAAAATTAAGAATAATAACTTTAAGTTAGAAAAGGTATATCTCTTCACAAAATTTTAGCATTTATGGTGGCATTTAGGCATTTGAAAAGTTTAAAGTTAAAATTAAAATGACTAAAATGAAAATATAAAGAATTATTTACCGTTATATTATATACTACTATTAAGGTAAGGATACAATATTCCTTGTTATACCTTTATGAATATATTTAAGGAAGAGGAACCAAAAATGAGCATTCAGGATATGTTATTATGAATGAAAGAATACTTAGTAAAACTTTATAACAAAATTATGTGAACAGAAGTGAATAGTTCTGGTATTTTAGGGATGGTTAAAGTGTGCACCCCAAGCAAAACTAACAAAATCAACTGATTGGGGAAAATAAGTGTAGTCATGGTTCCAACCACTGCTGTATTCAGATAATCACCTCAGCAGAGATTAAGTCGACATATCCTTGTTAATGACTACTGCTTTCACCTGATTATTCACCAAAGAGTAAGGAGTTGCGTCCAAGTCATGAAACTTCCAACCACTCCTGGCACCCTCTTTTTTTACGAGGGTCGGTGGAAATCTTCAAAAGACACGGATAGGCCCGTACCTATCCGTGTGTGCGATTTTTACCCACTAAAACCACCGCCCTACACCAGTTCATTCCTCTCCACGGGACCACCACTAGGCATTACTTCGTGGAGGGTAATGGCTGAGTGCCGCCTCGCTTTCTTCGCATGGTTTTTACGTTTCTATGTCCAGTCTTCTAGCCCTCTCTTCCTCTCTCAACCTCTTGAGGACAACTGTGGTCAATCTCTTCACTGCATTCCATAGCTGGTCTGAGAGTAGCATATAACTCACCACGTTCTCTGGTGTGATGAGTTCTCCACACACTCTCTCCAATTCACTTCTTTCTGCCGCAAAGCGAATGCAAGTGAAAAACACATGCTCCGCGGTTTCCTCGACAGTCTGGCATCTAGGGTATTCTGCGGTGTTGTCCAGTTTGAAGTGGTACTGGTAGGCTCTAAAGAAACCATGTCCGGTCAAAAGTTGGGTCACATAAAAATCCACCTTAAAAGCATTCTTAACATCCAGCGTGATGATTGCTGCATAACATTTAGCCCCTCTCCCCCACATTGCTCCTGAAATTGCTGTGCGGGCCATCTCGACTACCAATCCAACAGCATCTATCGTGGATCGCTCTTTACGAAATCCGTATTGAGCACGCGAGAGGTCATTAACTCCCTCCGTGAACTCTTGTAGCCTAAGGGAAAGGATTTTATAGAATGCCTTACCCATAGAATCCAATAAGCAAATTGGACGATAGGTTGGGACCCTCTTATATCTGTAGGTGTGTGTGTTTATAGAAATTTTAAATTATCAATTTTTTGAAAATTTGGAACCACTGAACTTCATATTGGAAAATCTGGCTTAGGATGTTGTGGACAGGAGCCTTCCAGCTAAATCGTTCACCAACAGTTGCACTTGGAGGAAAAATCCGGACAGATATTTTCTCTGGAAAAGATGATTTAAGTAGGCTGCGGGTATTTGGATGTAAGGCTTGGACACTAAAACTTCCTCGGGACCTTACGTTACTCAAATGGTTGTTCAAAAACATCGATGTATTTTGGGTAACGTATTGTAAGCAACGATATTTTAGAAACATCGATGTTTTTTGTAGTCGATGTCGGATTCTTACTCTCAAAAACCACTTCTGACTGGCCGTTAAATGCTTGATCGTTGGAACAGACCTTATGTTACTCAAATGGATGTTCAAAAACATCGATGTATTTTGGGTAACGTATTGTGAGCAACGATATTTTAAAAACATCGATGTTGTTTGTAGTTGATGTAGGATTATTAGTTTCAAAACCCACTTCTGACAGGCCGTAGAATGCGTGATCGTTGGAACAGACCT
>NW_027114454.1:130999-144775 GCF_000696795.3 Halyomorpha halys | reverse complement strand
ATTGTAAGCAACGATATTTTAAAAACATCGATGTTTTTTGTAGTCGATGTCGGATTCTTAGTTTCAAAAACCACTTCTGACAGGCCGTAGAATGCGTGATCGTTGGAACAGACCTTAAGTTTCTGAAATAGTTGTTTAAAAACATCGATGTTTTCTGGGTAATGTATTTAAGCAACGATATTTTAAAACATTGATGTTTTTTGGAGTCCATGTCATATTGGTTGATTGAAAAAGCACTTCTGACTGGCCGGAGCATGGATAGTCTTTAGAACAGTCTTTATGTTACTGAAATGGTTAAAAAAAAACATCGATGTTTTTTTTATCGATGTCGCATCTCTAGTTCTTATTATAGGATATAAGCTTTACCACTTTTTTAGCAACTTAAAAGACCACATAAGGCTTCCATACCACTCCAATATAGATTAACATATCACATGTTCCACCCCTAACTATAACTCCGCCTACATCAGCAAAACCAAATACTACCTCAATGCCTGATTATCACAACAATCATCCAAAAATTCCCATAACCAAAGAGTTTCCAAATTCTCTGAGCATGCTTTGGCTATAAATCATTCTTTTGACTTTTTTCTTGCTACTGCTGCCAGCCACCAACAACACCTAAAATCTGAGGCCCTACTATAAAAATCCGTCAACCACAAAACTGACAAAGATAATAGCTCCCTTATTTGCAGGCACATTCTAAACCTCATCAAACACACTTAACATACGACTATTATACCCTATTATCCCTCCCTTCTATTTTCCTTTCCTTTTATTTAACTATTTTTCTATACTATTGTAGCTATATTCTGCCCCCTCCTAGTCTTACTCCATTTCTGAACTATTGTGGACACCCAAGTTTTTCTATTTTCATTATTGTTTTTAAATATTATTTCTATCCTCACCACGTATGCCGATGGATCCTCACACAAGACTGAAAAGACAAGAAACTGCACGTAGATTTTGACTATTACAGCAATTACTAGACAAACGATCTAAACTCCCAACACATTACAAAAGACTGATCTACATGACTGTAATAAGGCCAATCTGAACATACGGAGCTGAGCTTTGAGGCTCCACTAAACCTTCGAATTCCTCTCGTATCCAATCCTTAGAATCCAAAATCCTTCATAAAATCCTCAATGCTCCTTACTTTGTCACAAATAAAATCATAAATAAAGACCTTAATGTTCCCCATATAACTGATCTAGCCCGAACCAGATATCACTCCTTCCATTATAAACTCCCTAACCACTCAAATCCCCTAGTTTCTAACCTGGCTTCCTCTTCCATTCCTGACATTCCTCCGAGGCGCCTGAAAAGAAGATGGCCACGAGACCAGCTGATGTAAAATGTCATTAGAGTGCTACTAATGGGTAGTTGCTCTACACGCCTGTAACACTCCATTTTAACCAAGATCAAATTTACTGAATCTATTATGTAATATACAGTTGTAAATTTGAATAAAGATATTTAAAAAAATATATATTATTTAAAACAATAATCTTTTTAATTTTATCTTCACCTTATACACTTACAAATATTGTTCTTATAGTGTTTGTGACATTTTTACCAATATGATGTACATGTAAATGTACGATCTGTATACCAACTTAATGTTTACCCCATGTCCAAAAGATTGTTGACTGGTAATTATTGTTATTACTTGTCACAATATTACTACCTACTATTTTTATACATATTGTTCTAATTTTCTTAATTTATTATACCTCTATTCATCCCATTTTTCATGTTTTCAATTCGTATTCAATAACTTCATTTTTATTTTTATCCATGTAAACATTTTGTCTCTCTCTCTCTCTCTCTCAATACTGTATGTAATTTGTATTTAATACTTTATTCATGTACCTCTATATTTATCTCATATATTTGCCTATTGTAATATTAGACAAGAGATTAGATGATCCTGTCAGTTACCTATATAAATTTTATAAAAAATCTTACCCTTTTTGATGGTTAGCAAAGAAGTGGGGAAATTTATAATTTCTTGCCCCTTTGTCATAACTTCTTAGTTGTCATCCCTTTTTTCAATCAGACAGGTACTTCCCTCTCTGTTTATTTGTTATTTTTCTTAATATTTTCACTTACTTGTTATTGTACCTCACCTTTGCCACATTTACTTCACCTATCTGTTTACCTTTTACACCTACCTCTTTACCATATTTACAACTATTTCTAATGAATATTTTTCTACAATTTATTACTCTAGTTCTGTATTTAAAGTTCTATCACACCTGGCTGTATTTATTAGTAACTAGTTTCTAATCCACCTATATGTATACTTCCTTAAATTATTAGTATTATTTCTTTTATATATATTAAAAAAACAAAACAATTTTTAATAGTAGAAAGTATTTCTACAGGAGCAAGTATTACAAATCCTTTAGGACTGAAGAATTTGAGAACTGACTAATATAGGAACTGAAGCAGAAAAGAACCCAGCAGAAGTCACCTGCATCAAGTTGAAAGAGGTCACAGCCTAGCAAAAGGGAAAATTGAATCAATTTAAAAGGAAAATGTAGCAAGAAAAAACTGAAGATTAAAATTTAGATAGAAAAGTCAAAATAAGTCTAATTATATAAAGTCTAAATAAGCTTGGGAAACTTGTCAAATCAATGGCTGGTGACCACATTAAGTATGATATGATGACTCTTACAATTGAAAACAAGGGAAAAAGCACATTATAAAACATATCGGCAAGACTGGCGAGATTCAGATAGATTGCCAAATAAGAAAAACTATATAAACAGCTAAAGCACAATCTCAGACATTCTAAGAAGACTTTCATACTCCCTTCACACCATCTGAGCTCAACAATGATATTAGCATTCTAAATACAGCAAACTAAAAGCTATCCAGAGGTAGACTGTATAATGAATGAGATAATTGTAAAATTAGGAGAACAAGCAGAAAAGAGACTCCTCAGTCCTTTCAACACCAATCCACTGAAATGAAGACCAAATCTGAAGGAAGGAGCTGTGATTCTCATTCTTAAACTCGGAAAACCAAGGAACAAGCTCTCCAGCTTCAAGCCTGTCACTTTCTTAAATTTTCTTGGCAAGGAAATGGAAAGACTGGGCAATACTAGACTAGCTACACTAATAGCTCCTGAGCAAGCAGGATTTAGAAATTACAAATCTACCAAAGACCAGGAAATTGGGGATGGTTCCCAAAATCAGGAGCACACCTTTGTTATTTGAATAGACACAATAAAAGCTTTTGAACGAGTCTAGAGAGAAGGCCAAGTCCTCAAAATGTTAACATGGAATGAAAGGTAAGGCATAAACATGGATTCACAATTTCCTAAAGTTAGGAAAGGCCAGTGTACACACTAGAGGAATAAAGAGCAGATTCAAAAACATTAAGAATTGAGTTACCGAAGGAGGAGTTCTATCTCCAATTTTATTTCTCATATTCATCAATAACGATCTTATTGACATCCTGAATAATGTTAGCATCTTGCTGTATGCTGATGGTATAACCCTTTGGTGTAAGAGGACATCAGCCATAGCTGCATATACTGGATGCATATCGCACTAGATGCCCTCCTTTTATGGACCGAAAAATAGGGACTGAAGATACTACAGGGTAACCAAATACAAAAAATACTCCTGAATCCATAAATGTAAAATTAGGTCCAAGGTTGATTACAAAAAATGTCTCTCACAGTTATCTTGGAATCAACTTGGACCCTAGATTAACATGGTAAGGCCAAATTGATAAGCGTGTGGCTAAATCAGCAAAAAGAATTGGGGAGAAAATCATGACTCTATAATCCCTTTATACAGGATATTTCAGGCCCACCTTAGAGTATGAAATAATAAGCTGGGAATTTTAAGAAAACTCCAGTTTCAAAAAAGTCTCTGTTTTCCAAAATCAGGGACTAAGGATATCACCAGAGGTCTAAAATCGACTCCAATAAGTAGAAAGAGGTCTCTTACAGGCCTTCTCAGAATTGAGAATAGGAGGGATATAAAACTGCTAAATTTGAACACTAAAGCAAAACGCATTCCTATCCAATGGCATGCAATCCTATACAACGGCAAAGCTTCTTCAACATGCTCAATAAAAGCTGATCTTCAGTCAAATGCAACTCGAAACAAAGAAGGTAGTAGACGATTCCCCACCATGGGCATGTCCTTGATTACCAGCCATAACATACATAATAAAAAGTCACATAAATTCCGGGTACCTCAATGAAGAGTGTCCAGGATCAATCCGAAATCAGAGTTCAAGAGCTGGAATATATGAACTCCACCTGCCCAAAAAATACGTGGACCTGAATCTTATCGGATGGTCAAGCCAGAAATGCTCTTAGGAATGGAGGTTGAGGTATCCATACGGATTTTCCAAAAGACCATGCATCAGATAAAGCAAAAGAAATCCCCATGGTACTCAAAAAACTATAAAACCAAACTGAGTCAATACTGGAGGCAACCAGAATTCTAATAGACATCAAGAAATTTATCTGTAATTGATGCAGCTTCGCTTCTTATGAGCCTAAAGTCCAGTGAAATACAGGGTTGATGTTGCTTGCCACTAAGTTGGAACATCTCACCATTATCTATGAACAAGTTATGCTGTAGTGGATCTCAAGGCACTTCAGAATAACTGGAAATGAGCTGACTGATAAACTTGCGAAGGAAGGCTCCAAATTACCCCATATCACCACCATACTTCAACTGGATAAAGCTAAGACCAAATTAAGCAGCAGTTCAGCAGAGGTGGAATAATTAGTATCAAAACTTTAAACTCAAGGATCCATACTACTTATTTTCTAGAACTTAGGCCTAGAACTAGACATAATTTAGGATTTGCAATAAATTTCCTCTAAGCAAATTTGATTTCTTAATAAAAGTTTTGTTGTTGATTGAAATCTCAGGACTCCCGAAAGACATATGGAGGATGAAAAAGGACTTTAAGATATCTCACTACTTTCCTTTTAAGTTCATTACAGATACTGAAGCCAGGTGAAGGTTGAAAATACATGGACACTCATGGTATGGATAGAGAAGCAGCTCTTTTACAAAAAAGTTAAGACGGTAAACTTATGGGACTTAAGACTTTTATAATAGGAAAGGGTAGAAATGGATTGAGATTGAACCAGAGGATTTAGACGAGTGGAAAGGCTCTGCTGTATTTTGAAAAAAATTGAAAGGTATAAAACTTTACATAGAAGGAACATCGAGGTCACAATACTAAGCTTGCTGTTAAAAAGATTTAATGAGTATGGTTCTCTTAATTTCAAATTGAAAAATTTGAATCATTCCATATTTAATTTTGTGGCCCTCCTTACCTTAAAAGAAGAAAGGATTTGCTTTATAATCTATCTAGTAGGATATACCATGTCTAGGGTAAAGATTCCCTTGCAAGTCTTTGACTGGGAATAAGATAAAATGCACTATCAAATAAGTGTAATAGAATGGAATTAAGTAAGACTGGTAGAGAGGAACAAAAGCAAAATGTAAAACCTAGATGTACAATTATAGACAAATTTAATACTGTGATCTGTCAGCCAATCCTTTGCTCAATTTGCCGAAGTTGTCTTTACTGCCTAACATTGTTATTACATGTTTAGGGTGTTTGCATCATCCGCAAATACTACGAGAAAAATTACAGTCTACTGATTATTCATTAATACTGATAATTAATTACCTTTGTTTTAATATTCTCTCTATTTTAATGTTTGATTAATTAAATGTCTTGATCCTTTTATCCCTTCACCACAATAATTTAAGGTAAAACTGTAAATAATGGTGTATTGGAAGTAGCTATTCCTTACACAACATAATATCAGCCAGTAAGAGTAAAATTTTGACAATTATGCTCATTCATTAAAGGTTATTGGGACAATGAATATATTAATTATGTTTAGTTAAAATAAAATAAGGATTCAAATGAAATCATTTGATCATCATGCATCAAAAATTATTTTTTAAACTTTATCTATTAGAACTTCAAATAGTTAGTATGATAAAAATTTTGTTTAACAAATAAACTATTAAAAGCTATAATTTAATTTAAATAACACCGTAAATCAACATAATAGTCTGTAAAGAAATCATTGTTTTTGTATTTTCTTTTTGAGACTAGGTGTTATTGATTCAGGGTTAACTATTACTCACATTTTAAAATAAATCCATTTTTAACAACTTATCTACAAGCAAAACCTCTAGAGATCAACAAAAAATGGTTTCTTTCATAATTGGAAAATACTAAATTAATATTACTTTAGCAAGGACAGTTTAATTCACCATTCATAGGAATAGAAATAAAGATATAAAATAACAGATTTATTAAAAACACTTCTCATCATCAGGTACATCATTTAATACACTAAATATTCATCTCCTCAAAATCGAATAAAAAAAAATAAAATAAATAGAAAAATCATTGCTAAAAAAATAAACTAAAGTACAATAAGTTTTAAATATACAATGTCAAAAATACAAAAAGGAAAAAAAACAAAAGAGGTAGTTATCGTTAAATGAGTATTTATATTCAGTTATCCAGGTCTATAATCAGCTATAATAGAACATGTTTTTGCTTTACTGTAATAATTTTATGAAATGCATTTGTGATTTGCAACTCTAAACAAACATAATACAAAGTAAATCCAGATTATACTGATAATCAGAACTTGTTTATCATGGCAAATAATATATAAATATTTCTTAAAATATACATACAGAGCTAATGTAGTATTTTTCTTATTGGTACTGATATGTTCTGAACCATTGTGCAGAAAAAAATCAGATCAAATCACTCTTAGAATTTTTATAATGTCAAATTAGCCAACAATAAAAGACATAATATTACACTTTTTAGTCCTTAAAACATATTAGGGTTATCAAAAACTTCTTTCAATGGTTCGAAAATTTTAAGTCAAAAATTAGAACAATTCTTAAAAATTTAATTTTTTTAAATTAAAAAACCATTAGCCCCACAATCAACCTTATCAATCTGAAAACCAAATGGTTGAAAATCTCATTTATTGTTGGACATTTCAAATAAAAATTTTCGAATTCCTTATTGGACTAAACTATGGTAACATATATACAGACACACAAACACATTCACACCAACGTAACTATTACATTAATATTCCAAAAGACACATAAAACATCCATATTGTAGCTATAAAGGAATTTTCAAACATTGCATATGTTTTTGGCCTTGTATCTCCAAAACTAATCATTTACAACATTCTTCACTTAAAGAGAGGCACTTTATGAACATAGTGCAATCTCTGATAAACAGAACATTTATATACAAATAAATAAATAAATAAATATTATTTGGTAAAACCCTCCTCGCATCTTATACATTTCATGAGGAACATTAAAAACAGGCACATTCTAAAACTTTCATATTACTCCATGTCGTCACTTTAAGTTTGTTTGGATCATCTTCATCAATATGAATAATTTCTAACTGTTCTAACTTGCTTGGAGCACAGCAAGGTTTAGGTGCTCCTCCTTTTTTCTGCCTCCATATAAGGCTTTGGAGACTGGCATGATGGTTAGCAGGGTTGTATCTATAAGGGCAACCACCTTTACAGTAACCTGCATCAAACCTGTAGGGTTGGACAATGAATTCATATCCAGGCAATTCCTTGAACACAACTTCCATCTTGTGACGACAGCAGCGTTGCTTCTTAGCTGGGGCATAGTAGATGTCTGTAGGACAGTCAGTCCTTTGATGTAAAGCACGAGGAGTTCTTTTTGGCCCTCTTTTAAGAAGAACATGAACTGCAGGACTAAATACCCGACATTTTGGTGCATCAATCAGTATGTTTATCCGATTGTGGTCCGGTATTACCTCAATGCTTGTCCATTGGGGTAATAGCTCTTGATGTGGCCTAATAGTTTCTAGATGAATCTTCTTTAATCCCCGTAGCTGGTAAAATTGAAGACGTGAGCATTCCCCTCCAGATACCAAGAACCTTAGGGTCGCTCGTTCGACTTTCGCTCGGTTGCCTATTCGCATCCGGAAGTCCAGTTGCCTCATGGAATGTATGAATACATCAGAGTCACCTAAAAAAAATTTAAATTGTTATTTAAAATGTCATTGAAGGCGATATTTAATGTTACATTACAGTATTCATTTTTTAATATTTATTTTAAGATTCTCTATCACTGTGTTATTTGAACATCATATATTTATTAAAAGCAAGATAAAACTTAATAAATGACAAATTCTTAAGGAGAGAATAAATTAAAGCATCATATACAATTTGTTGAATGAATTATTAAATATCACAATATATCACAATAGAGTGAAGTATCTTAATTTTTTTTTCTGTTTCATCCATGGATTGACAGATCTCAAGATCATAAAGTGAATTTCAGACCATTCAACAGAGCAGAAAGTATCTCTAAGGGAGCCTGAAAAAAAAAACCTTTATAAGTCTCTGTTTTTTTGTTTATATTTGAATTAACCTCATAATGTTTTGTATCTGAGGCCAATGGAGACAGGAGTCTTACAGTTTTACTTGAAATTTCAACCATGGCCAATAATGTCTGCCATAAAAAAAAAACTTAAGAAAGTTGAGAAAATTGTTAGAGATCAAGCGTGTCAATTTCAGAATTTTACATCCTTAATTTGGAGGATATGGTATAAAATTATACCAAAATGTTCTTTGGAGAGGTGCAGGCCTTCTAGCCCCTCTTTAGTAATGCTTAATTATCTAGAAAGAAATCTAACACCCTTAAAAATGTTTAATTGATTATGTTTTTTTTAAAGTACTTCTAATATCGGACAATAATAAATTTTACTCATACTTGACTACCTGGAGAAGAAATGGTGATTCAGGACCATGAACAGTTGGAGCTCGTTTTAGTAGATTTACCAAATAATTTACAATTTCCAACGAAATTGTAGACCCTGATAATATAAATATAAAACAATTTTCCAGCTAAAATTTAAATAACCAAATGTACCTTTATTCTTGTAATTAATAACGTACGTGTATCAAATTTCGAGTTTTCTTCAGATTTGATTACCACTTTAAATTAATCAATTTACAATCTTCTGATGAGATATACTTAATTCTTTCCAGTTTCTACCCATCCATGTTTATGCATAAAATTCAATGAAGGAAATTGACTGGTCAAACGTCCCGTAGACTAAGAGTCAAAAATCATGAAATTTTAAAATATCGTAGGTAACATTAATTATAATATCAAAAAGAATCATTAGTAATATCCATAGCCATACAGAAACATACATCCGGGCAACAGGTAAATTATGACTTGTAAAGTGTTTCAAAATTTTATCTGAAAGTGAGCACATTGAAATACATCTTGCGTAATGTTCTCTTCATTCATAATACATATTCACTAACAATAGAAAATATTTAATAAGGAACAGTGAATATTAACAGTAAGGCAGTAATAAAACTTTAAAAGGCTCTTTAAGGCGATGACTAGGAAAACTTAAGGCGTGTGAGAAAATTCATAAGAAAGCAGTAATGTTCTTGACAGGGACGTGCTACTACCAGCTGCGGGGTCTATTAAAGTAAACATGGCGGAAAGGCATTGTATCAGGTCTTGGCAAACCAACATCTTGAAAATGGCTAATTAATATTCATAACTCAAGGCGCCGCCGTAAGACAGATACAACGAAACTCAGCCTCAATTTTTTTGACATGTTTAGTTAAATCGATGAGTCGAGAAACCACCTAATTCACTTTTTTTTGGGGGGGGGGAAGGATATTTCAAATTTTTCGGGTTTCTATTATGTTGGATACGACCATTGTTTGGGGATATCAACCCCACGATTCCGACGCTTTTAGCTGTCATGATATGATGGTAACAACCCCTTGGCCAGTTGTGCAGTACGCTAGGGCCGAACCCGGACCCTAGGGCTCTCTTAACTCGATAATCCAAAGTTGTTCAGAACAAAAATTCTCTAATCTGGAGGACCCGAATTTCTTCAGAAGTTCCCGAGACCCTCTTAGTTAAAGACTGCCCTGTAAGTCAGTGATTTTAGGAATTTCCCTTCTCACTGGGGGATTGAGGCCCGGTTCTAAACATGGTGTTCTTGTTGGAAGTTAAGGAGAAGAGCGAGAGAACAAAAAAGTATTACATGGGGGGTGACGAATAAGATCATATATAGAGTAGCTCAGTCAGTTATTCACATAACACCAATCCTATACTGAGCGAATCGTTTTGGATTATGCGATGGAAAGTCGTCGAACACAATAAAAGAAAAGTTCATATTAATTCACTTTTAGAAACATTTTCTGTCATAAATTAAGTCTCATTATTCAAGGTGGAATGTGGTTTCATACCTTTACCATTTATTCAACAGTTTTCATTTGTTCATTATTAATGTATTAATGGTTCAATTTTTTTTACAAGATATTATGAATATTTACCCCCCCCCCCCAGTAAAGGTAAATTGTTTGTTTTGTTAGTTCTAAGAATGTTGTTATTTTTGTTATCTTTTTTCTCTTATTAAGAAGCATCATTTTTATCTATTTATTTTACCTTAATTTTTTTAAAAATTATAACATTGTACATAGTTGAGGGTGTCTTTTGTACGGGACTATACAAACATTTAAAAAAAAAAAGTAAGTGTTATATCAATAATATAAGGCCCACCTGGCCAATATGGTATTAAATTAAAATAAAAATTATCATTTATTTTATTGTTGTGAAATTTTACCACCCCCTAAAAGTTCCGCCCGTGGTGGGCCGCTCCCTCCACCCCACAACGCTACGCCACTGTTTAATACCCATGGTAGAAAAAGGTAACACTTCATTTAAATTATGATTTGAGTAAAATCATTTCACACATAATGATATTTAATTTAATGATTATTATTAATTATTGATAAATGATATTTAATTTAAAAATAGTACATAATATTACTATTTGAGTTTAATTTGACCGCACTCGGACCAAATTCCATTTATTAATTTTTAATCGATTGTAATCTGTTTTAGAGAGACTACTGCCTTGTCCCCTTTCCCTCAGTGGCAATAGCACACATCATAATATTATCTTGGTATTAGTTACCTTTTCTTAGAATTCTCAACCCCTTCGTTATGTTTTTTGCTATTTTTAAGGCCTAAAACACCTATATCTATAAATTAAATGAACAAGTTTTATCCGATTAATATTCTTATCTAATATATATTTCATAGCTATAAATTTCTAAACCCGAAAAATACATTCATATATTTTGGAATATTCTATAATCCAAACTATATACTTTAGAATCAAATCAAATCCTAAAAAACTAAACTTGGAAGCAAATTTATTTAATGCCCAAAAACAAAACATAAAAAACAATTTCAACAGTTAAATTAATTTTTTAATTTATGTTAAATTTCCCCCAAGCAGCCATTTATGAAATCAAATCATGAATTGAGAGTTATTAACATTTTCATTATCAGTTTTTGTTATATATTTATTGGTAATAATTATCATCCTTACTCCCGCAATGTTGGTTGATTTAAGAAAGCCCAGAAGTCCAGCCAATCCACATTTATATTTAGATATTAAAATGACTTGCTTCCTTAATAGTTTACATAATAGGTTCAGAATCGGTCAAATTTTAATAGCTAATTGTTTTGGGCTGCCTTGAGCCATTACGATTTGGCCAGGAAAATTATTTGTAGTTTTCCAAACAATTTGGTCTCTGTGACTTAAGTTTTAATTCAGCGATTTAGCAGCTAGAACTGCTTGGCTGATACATGTAATGAGTTACGATCGTCAATGTTGTGTTAATAGCATGGTACCAAAACTGGCTAACACGAGAGCGCCCGCAAGAGTAATCTGTTTATATCAAAAGCAGACAACTTCCTACGCAACACATACCTTCCTGTCCACGACTACATTTAGCTACTTTTCCATCCTAATTTTAGACCCAAAGTATATTTTAAGAAATTCTTAAGCGCCTACGCAATCGGTCATACCTCATTCATAAAGAAACATAGGCTCCTTCCCTACAAACTTGTTTACTTTTGTATGTCCCTATAAGTGCCCTCTAGTCGAATAAACAAGTATGTGTACTACTGTAAGAAACGCTAATCAATTCTTTTGTCTTCCAAATGTAGCGTTTGAAATTATGCAGCATCTCATCGATAATAATAAAAATTATAATACTTCAATGAATTTGTGACACTGAGGGAGGAAAATCCTAGGAGATTAACAAGACATTTAGAGGCTGCTGAGCAGAGCCCCACCCCGAGATTTAATTTATCTGGTATAAAGATGTTTCCACACATTTCCCAAACAATAGCAAATTCCCACAGGAGCGAACGTTTAGATAGGGTGGTTCATACATATTTTTCTCTACGATGAAACTTAATTACACTGACATACAAACAAATATACTAGCGCGACTAACCTACCTCAATTTCAATATAAATTCAAAACACATTCCAGATCAACTCCATACCCTTTCATTACTTAGGTTGGCATCGCTGTTTACATTCTGTTAGTTTCACATTTTAAGCCGGATATAGACATTTGCTACTTGCCGCAAAATGGCAATAGCTAGAAATACTTGTTAAATAAAGGTTTTTATCCGTAGACTTGTGTGTTCCAGGGGGTAAATATTGTGGACCTCAATGTCAAATGTAGCTTCGATTTACTTTCATTATTTATACATTATTTTATCATAAAATTCTTTAGTAATTAAAAAATAGTAAATCGTTAGATGTTTTTTACATCCCCTCCCATTAATAACTGCTTAAGCCCTCACATTATCAATTGTTCAAAACAAATCAAATTATTATAATAGCCATGTGAGCCCCGACAGATATTAAGTAAAGTCAAGTGTATCAATAATATAAGTCCTTATAATAATACCCACAATGTTTCAAGTTCAGAAAAATACGTAATTAGCTACTGGTCGGTTATCTTTCCACGAAGATCTGGGTTATGATTTCCAATTTTCATCGATTTTTCATCATAGTACAATGATGTAAAAGAAAGCGAGTTATGTTTCAATTCATTGTTTAGACTCAAAAAATATCACCTCTGTCGAAAACTTGACAAGTTTTCAAACATCCTCAACATTGCAATGACGTTTTCATATATCCCACCCGGTCAGATCTTTCTTATCGATTAATAGCAAAGGAAGGACGATGTATTCGTATAATATTGTGAAATAAGGATCAATATTTACAATTCGATACTGGGTAGTTACGATTTGTAAAATAAATAATATATTTACTCTTTAAAGATAAAGAAAAAGTTTTAAAATTTGATCATAGTGACTCAATTTTATTTCGATAATTCGATTTATTGGTATTAATACAAACATTCATTTACCTCATTCACAGAAATGTTACAATAAAGTCACCAAAACATGTCTAATGGTTTCTGAGTTTAATATTTCAACTCAGACAAATATTTAATTAAAAATGTAAAGTACGAAATTTATGTATTTAATGTTTGTCCATTATTAGAAAACACTTGATATAGGTTATGACCCAGCTTCAGAGGCCTTTAATCGAATCCCTTCTAGGCAGTTTCATTGAATTTTTCAAGAAAATTTGAAAATAACTCAATAAAGACATGATTTTTCAACGTACATTTGCTATTCAATAAATATTGTAAAATAAAAACATATTAATCAATTCATGTAACGGAAAGTACAAACTATTTCGAAATTCGAAGATTAAATTGTCGATTTAAGAAGATGGCTACGAGACCAGCTAATGTAAAATGTCATTAGAGTGCTACCAATGGGTAGTTTCTCTACACGCCTGTAACACTCCAATTTAACTT
>NW_027114454.1:119613-130949 GCF_000696795.3 Halyomorpha halys | reverse complement strand
CCTGTAACACTCCAATTTAACTTAGATCAGATTTACTAAATGTATTATAATGTACAGTTGTAAATAGCAATAAATAAATATTAAGAAAAAAAAATTGTCGATTGAAATTAAATTGTAAATGTTATATTATAATATTAATACAATAAAAGCGATAAAAATACTTCACAGAGAAAATATAAATAACACCCAAGGTCGAATCATCAATTAGAAAAACGTACAATATTTGTGACATAAACTGGCCAACACATATAAGCAAAGCATTGTGCAAGATGCAACAAAAGCAAGGCGAGAATACAAACAGGAAAAAAATATTGGACGGTTGAAAATCGGAACGTCCCTTGTTCGTCTGTTTAGATGTTAATGGGAAAGGGAGTCAAATCAAGTAAATCTCAAGGGGAGTACTAAACACTCCTTTTCTAAATCAACCTATCTAAATAGTGCTAAAATAGTATAGTACTCAATAGAAGTTTTAAAATAATCTCAACTGGCAAATAAACTTGGGCCTCTTAATTAGGAATATAAAATAAAAAAATTATTATTTAATTTTAGCAGTCAACAAAATTTTTTTTAACACTTGGGTTAGGAAAGAGCCTTTAGGAGGTAAGCGCATAAAATATTTTTTAATAATACTTATTTTCATCTTGGAGTACTGAGCGGTGGTGGAACACGAGCTAAGAAGTGTGTTTCCTTGTAATAATCCGCCATTAGGAAAATCGGACATATGCTAATGTTTGTATACGTTGAATGTTACATTCCCTTCTGGTTTTTATTGCACACAGAGTCGACCCCACTTTTTTTTTTTTTTTTTTTCGATTTTAGGCGGTTTGTAATTGGATAAAATAGGTATGTATTTTTTTGGTCTCACATACTTTTATAGCCAATCCTTATTGAGTTAGAGGGTTGAAAATTTGTATCTGAATTACTGGATGTTACTGGTGTTGGAGAAATAATTTTTATTGCTCTACCTTTATTATTTTTTTATTTGAAGCTCTATCGTACATTTATATCCCTTCCTAATTGAGTTAGTGTTAGAGAAGTATCTTTTGGGAGTCTACACTGTTTCATCCCACCTCCGTCTTTCTGTCCGAGGTTTCGAGAAGTGTTTTTGAGAATCCCATCTCTTTCTCCCAAACCCGCCATTTTGTTCGCGGTTTTAAGGTAATGCGCCCCTCCACAACCCCTCCCTGGTATAATAAAACTCTTTACCATCTCCTGGGACTTATGGCTATTTTTACGACCTTGCGCACATCTACAGCCCTCACCCCTTCCTAATCGCTATTAGAATAGGATAGAGATTTCCTAATTGGAATTGGCTTTGGCTTTCAAAAACACTTTCCATCTGTTTTCCAAACAAAACTGAGGAGAAAAAACGATCATAATGAAAGTGCTCTGCTAACCACGTATGTTGTATGCATTTTTTTTTCGCCAGACACCTGACACAATTTCTTCTTATGAAGTCATAAATCAAATTATTTCTAAGGATCAGATACAAAATAGAGGCTTAAATCGATATAAAATGTGGTGCTTATAGCAATATGGATAATAATGAGGAGCAAATTTTTCTGTTTTTAGGGCTTTGTATGATAACTTTATTTCTTTCTTCCCTGTTTCCTGAACTACTTTAATTAAATTCTGTTCCTGGGATGTTTTTACTAAAAGAGTAATATCGTAATTATTTTGTAAAAATATAACAGTTATGAGAATAAATATTGAATTAATATAAACTCGAATTTTCACTAAAACGTTTGGAACGATTCATGTCTTGCCTCAGTAATAATTATTAATCTAATAATTTACAGCATAATTAATTATTTTTATCGAATATTGAATACATATTCAAAACGAAAGTAGTAAAAAAAAAAAAGAAAAAAGTCCACAGGATGGGGTATTTGAGAAAGAGTCTCTAAATATTATGTAGGGTAATTTTCGTGGAAGGGGATAGTAATAATGGAAAAAGGTTTGCCAGACAGTAGAGTAGAGTTTCACATATGCAATAATAGGTAATATTCACATAATTTAGCATTTATAGGTGAATGTCCCCGGCGGATTTTTGGAAAGGGAGCGCTCAGGTGTCTCCTTGTGGCTAGGTAATTAGTTTTACATTCTTTTCAGGTAGTACTTCACCAAACAGTCACAGAAGAAACAGCATAAAAGAGAAATCATTCAACGTTTCGGGTTTTCAACACAATTTAAAAAGCACACCACCAGGTAACCATTATTTTCCTGATTTTTTTTAATAATTGGACTTCAGAGTATTCAAATAATAAAATTCTGAGCAAATCACTATTGTCATAAATAATCGAAATATTTAAAACAAAACCTTTTCATTAAATTATTTCGTAAAAATTAACTGAAAAAAAAAGTTTGGTGCGGCGCACTTATCACACAATATTCACTTACTACATTGAGTTCAAATTAATACTTTCGTAAATAGTGAATTAATTAATAACTATTGCCATACAATCTATGGAAACACGAAACAATTTATTTATAAATTAAGTTATTTGTAGGTTTTTCATATTCTCCACTGCCTTCTACAACTTTATGTGCTAGATATCGATGGAGATCTATAGATAGTTTTCAACCTAGGAAAATAATTCTCCTTTAGTTAATAATTACATTCTCCTGTAGGTTTTATTTATCGATTTTGATTAATACTAACAATAAGATTTTGTTAATTATTTTCAATAAATAAAATTAAAGATATGTTAAAGAGTGCTATTTTCAAAATTCGGTATTTAAGTCCTGTAAGCTTTTGAGCTCTGATCCACCCCTCACACGTGGGGATATAGTGGGCTCAGGGAACCTCAGGTCGATTGTGTAAATATTGTATATAAGAGTGTAAATGTGACTAGAAATCATATTATTTTACTTTCATACACGTATTTTGATTATGTTCATTTACTTTATTCTTCTATTTGTATATATTTTAAGGGAGATTATTTTATTTATTTTTTTGTCCTTTTTTTTTTATTATTTATTTTCATTCTTATTTTATTTTAGTATGAATGTGATCATTCATCACTATTACCTATTGCAAAGTGTGGTAGATTGTAATATCTATCAATTAAATAAAGTTTTTTAAAAAAAAGTCCTGTAAGACTACTCCAATGAAGATAAGAGGCTGGCGTGAAAGACCTCTTAACTTGATATAACCAGTTAACCAGTGAGTCAGGGGTACAGTACTCTGTAAGGAAGTACTCTTACTAGACTAGACCTACGGTTGTGCAAGGAGGTGATTTGGTCAGAATCACGGTCGACTGCCAGACAATACTGGTCGATGGAACAAACCTAGTGTTTCCCAAAACTTTTCAGTATTTCATAAGTAAGGCAACAGATTGAAAAAGATTCACCACAATAGATTAAAGAATCTCCCGAATGAAAGTAGCTCTTAACTTTTTGACCGCAACCCTGACCATCTTCATTATTTGAAATTATACGCTCAATGCAATTGGACGCTTTTAAAAAATTGAGATATTGTAATTTTTATATAATTATTATGTAATATAACACAATGACCAAACTGCCGAATATATTGTATACAAATTATCAGCTACACATTTTAGGAATGTGTGGATCTCTTATATCACGGTCTCAACCATGTTTAAAAGTTCCACAAATGTTCGATTAATAAAATTATCCAAACCTTGGTTTGAACCACGGATGTTCAAACTATAACACTCTTCGTTTTAATAAGAGACTGAAACTTATTTCCACAGAAATTGAACAGATTAACTATTTAATGTAATTATTTTTTTCTGAAATTAAAGAGCCTATTAATACCTGCATTCAATGAGAAAAGTGGTATAAGTCAAAATTAGATTTTGAAGAAATGCAAGACTTCTGTGGATGTTTTTGGTAAGGATTTTAAATTCAATGGAATTTACAACCATTTGAAGTAAATGAGATCAGTAATTGATTAACTATTTATTTTTTAGTGAAAATGAATTGTGGGGAGGGCAGAAAACTTACACCACTTTTTCACTCAACGGTTCAAATAATCGAAAAAAACTTACCGGAATGTGTGAAGGTGAGGAAATAGTTTTTTTCATAGGAACTGGGATAGTCTTTCTCTCTCATTCTCTTTACGTAAACGTTGAACGTCTTCGTATATTCCTCTTGGCTCACGTTCATCTGGAAAACAAGAAGTTTATTTGATCAGATGAGGCCAGTTATGAGTTGGAATTTATGAAAATATGAGACGAAAAAGTGTTGTATATAGTAGCTTACAGAAAACTGTATTCATTACTGTAAAGTTAACAATTTGCTACCGTATTTTACAAAATACAAAAAATGGATATTGTGAATAAGATATTAAAAATATGAAGGTGATTGATAAAATTTAAAAAAAAAATTTCTGGTGTGGTGCGCATTTTGTGATTTTCCAATCTTAAGACAAGAGAAGACTAAAATAATGAACAAAAATTTTATAAACTGTTGCTGTGTCCCTGCCAATAACAACATTACTTAACGAAGCTGTAATACAATTGGAAAAGATCGGACGTTCTCGGTTTTTGCCGTTCGAATTGGATGATTTTATTTTTGTATTTGGTCTCCTTTACGTACTCATAAAATTCTTTAATATCTTGCATTTATCGATTGGGGGCTAACAATAAGAACTGTTTATTTTTTTGAAATAAACAAAAGTAAAGGTACTTTATGAGGTGTAGATAATTGACCGTAGATTAATAATTGGATAAGATGGTCGGGGTGCGGTCAGCAAAAAAGAAACATAAATGAACAAAAATTATTTATTTATGCTGACATTTTGACCTGAGTTTCTGGTCTTCTGGAGGGAGGTTAGTAGGGAGCTGGGTATCTGGAACTGTCGTTCTACTAACCTCCCTGATGACGACCAGAAACTCAGGTCAAAATGTCAGCATAAATAAATAATTTTTATTTATGTTTCTTTTTTCCTGACCGCACCTCCCGACCATCATATCCAATTATTAAAGGTACTTTAGAGGAAAAGTTCTTTTTAATTGCGTCATTAAAACCCTCTCATACTATTTCAATGAGGATAATACCTAGCTGATATCAACAAATATTTTAATGTGTATTCACATGCCGAGTTGTTTTCGAAAAAATCGACTCTTCCGATTGGTCCATTTATCGAAAAAGATTCGGTGAGATCTCAGACTATATATCTGCCTTAAATATATAATTTCAGTTTTGTACGGCTTTTTCTTTTTGGGCTAGGCAATTCACACAATAACCAGTTTGCAATATTAGGTTATTTTGTTTTAGGTTACATCATTAAATCTATTTCCGTAGAAAACTCGAGTTCGAAATTTTTCAGCATTGCAATACTTCCCTCAAGTAAAAAAAGGAGAGGAAAAACTTGGAAAAAAAAATTGGAAAGCAATCTGATGAAAAGATCACTCACTAAGTATAAATAATTTTATTCCAACTACAACCGTAAAATTGTACTGTAATATAATGATTAGAAAGTGAATGTTTTGTCGTAAAATATTACGACTATTGTAATTATGTGCCATAAGATCACGGAATAAATCGTGTATACATAAAACGTGACCAAACAAACTCCTATCCATTTCTCATCCCTTTCCTCAAAACAGATCGCTAAAAACTATAACAGCGCCCAAAGATTTTTCTAAGTTAATGGTCTAATAGTAAATGTTTTATCGTTTCAAGTTCTGACATATATACTGCAATATTTTCATCTATCCGGCCTATTTTGTCTCCATAATTCCTCCGGAATGGAAACCTTTCGTTTACAATTTTTTTCTATGATATAATGTCACAAATAAGTCACAATAGTTTTATGCACACTAATGATCTCACGAAAAAAAATAGATTTCCACATATTCTTGTTTCATCTTAGTCATCTTTGCCGTATCGTGACAAATAGTTTAGTAGAATACCTTCAAGTACCAACTGTAGAAAAAAGTTGTATCCTATTTGATGTATTTAATTCATGTTTTGTTTTCTGTTATAGAGGGATTGGAAAAAAAAAATCATTACCTCTCGAGAGACAGCAAATAGTCACATTTGATGTGGCTTAGTATGTTCTTCCACGGTTTAAGATTTGATAAATGTCTTTTTATTTCAGACTGTTACCATTTGTCAGATCCTCTGTCCTGCACCTTTAGGGGTGCAACTGTTGGCTGATATTTCTGGGCCGTTTCTCTCCGTTCGTCAGGATTTAAAGAGAATACTTGTAGGACTGGCTACCCTCTCAGCTGTAAGCGAATACCTTACAGAGGGAATCCGAAGTAATGATGACTGACAACTCTGGGGTAAAGACCTATTAGGAGAGGTGAGAGGCACGGCCAGCATGAAGTTTCTTTACATGTAGCAGAATATTCTTTTTATTTATTTTAATAATATATTTACTTATACAATAATATTTTACATGGTTTTGACCCAGAACACTGGAATTTTCACAATTAAATTAAAAAATTAACATCACACAATATTTCTCATCATCATGAGGAAGAAGCATTCTTCGGCGAAGAACAATGAAGGTATACATTTTTACGCTCCCTCATAGATAGAGTTGCTACAAAGTTTACTTTAATGCTTTAGTAAACTTGCAAAGTAAACTTTTTAAATTTATTTTATTTTTAGATTACTTAAAGTTTTACATCTTCATCCTATCTTTTAAAACATTTATTTATGCATTAATAGTTATTCCTCTTATTACTTAATTTAATGTTGGTGTAAACTTGAATGTACAGTTTTAAAATCCTTTAAAGGACATGTAACCATTGTTACGGTTGCTATGGTGAAATAAAAACACTGGCGATATCTACGTAGACAAGGGGTGTTACGGTTGTCATGGTGAAATAAAAACACTGGCTAGATCTGTATAGACAAGAGGTCTTACGGTTGTCATGGTGAAAACAAAACACGAGCGATATGTTCTGACGAGTGGGTTTTGTTTTTGTGAAGGCGACAGTTTTGATTTTAGAACACGTATGTTCAGACGAGTGGGTTTTGGTTTAGTGAAGGTGACAGTTTGATTTCGAAACACGTTACGATTGTTAAATGTGCAGTGGTAATAGTTTAAAGGCCCTCTGTCTGTACTGTTTGAACTGGAATATCACCTTATGAGAAATGTTGTCATATATCTTTTGTTTTTCAAAATTATGGTGTTTTACTTCAATGGATGGTCATTAACACTAGAAGTGGGGATATAGTGCAGTGACGTTTCTTCAGCATGTCCTGGATAAGAGAATAATAATGTAAATATAGTTATGTATTAAGGTTAAGCGTTAAGTTAAGGTTAAGTCAACCTATAAGTTTTAATTGTTTTATTAATTGATAAGAATTATTTTTTTTTATTTTTTCATTCTTTCTATATAGATTTCTTATTATTATTAAACTTTTGTACATATAGTTCTGCTGTTCTTTCAACTTGTTAATTTACTTATGTTTTTTTTTGTTGTTGTTCACGGCATACTACGATAATTCAACAGGTGCGTAGGTAACACCCTTAGGTGTTCTGTTATCTACAGGTTAAGGTATTCGCCAGTGGTCATAATTCAACAATTGTTTATATAGGGGTATATTTTAGTTATATTGTGGGCATAATGCTTCGGGGTTTTCGTTATTTCCAAGAAAAAATAACGTGGTGCCTAAGGAGTAATTTATTCTTTATTGTTTCGTTTTTTTTCCTTTTGGGATTATATTTTTTTTATTTGACTTTAACTTACCCCCTTCTCCGCTGAGCGTGGGCAACGATAAACGTATAACTAAGGATAAGTCAAATTTGAGGTTATACCATGTCCAATAGTAGAACCGTAGAGACTTGATAGTTGTCGGAAGCCAGCAGAGTGGTCCCTCCCCACTTATTAAATAAAGATTATAAATAAAAGGCGCAAAGCGCCAAAGTAGTACCCCTGTCCCAATCCTTAAACTATTCTAATAATATCCACAGGTAAAAATAGGTATAATTATTGTAAATATTGTATGTATAACTTAAGTATCAATGAAAACAAAATGTTAAGAAAAAGAAGAAGGAATAAGATTTAACACGCAGTACATCTCTTTATATACATTCCATCAGCTGATCTTCTCAGTCAGCTGACATCGAAGTAACAACCGACTCAGACCGTAACTACCCCCCTCCAGTTTTCGAACAATCCTCGTAAACTAATACTATACATATAATAACATAGAAAATAAAAGCAATAAAGAAAAGCTATTTACAATAAAAAATACCTACATACATATCATAGTAAAAAGTCAGAAGCTCCCTTAAATAAATGCTAAATACATAATTTAAACTTAGGAATTAAAATTTTAAATACTTTTTAAACAGTAATTGAACAAGTTAGAAGGAAAAAGACATTATTTACAAAAATTAATAACAATCTTGAAACTAAAAACAATAATAAGAATAAATAACTAAATTTTGTATAATATAATCTAGTAAGAAAACACTTCAGTTTTATATTGTCATTGCCAGAAGTTTTAATTCTTCAATATGGACAGTTCTCCTCTTTTTGTGTTCTCTGATACTTTCTATTGTTACAATATTGTGTTCCCTTATTATTATCACCCTGAATGGACCCTCGTATCGTTGTAGAGATAAAAGATTGTAAAGAGATTTACCCCTGTTAGACCCCAATTTTCTATATACGATTGGTTGGTTTCTGTCATATTTCGTGCTTAGACAAACTTCGCAATTTCCTACGACTTCTGCGATTGTCATCTTTATCCCCCACCAAAAGTACCTTCTCTTTAACGTTTGCTAGTGTCTCTGAGGTACCGCGGTGATTTTTTTGCCCTGATGATACGCGACAGTCACTTCTCTCTGGCGTTCGTCTTCCCGAAGGGTTTCCACCATTAGCTTGCATCGTGCGAATGTCCTGTCTATGTCTATATGTTCACCACGCCGTAGCCGCTTGATCTCCCAAGATTCCTCTCTATCATCTTCCTCCACCACATTCTGTTCTTCTTCCTCTTCCGGTGTCCACTCCCGCAGGAATTGCCTAGACGGTTCTCCGGCCTCCTCTTCTACTGTATTTACTGTAATTGCTCGAGACAACCATGGTAACATATTTTGTCCATGCTATATTGTGCTAGGAACCCCTTCCAACCCTTAATCCTAGCCGAAGATTCCTTCAACTTCCCCACCCATTGCAGAGGCCTGTGGTCAGAGTGTACCTTAATACCTTGAATTGCAGAGTGAAGTCCGGAAAAGCAAGGACCGGCTCCTGCTGCAGCTTCTCTATGCATCGCCTTATATTGTCTTCCACTATCGGAGTGATGAACACCTTTCTTCAGAAGATTGTTGAGTGTGACGAGGTCCCAGCCATTTCTGGCACAAATCTGCGGTAATAATTTAAAGTTCCCAGCAACCTTCGAACTCCCTTCACATCCCTAGGCACTGCCATCTTCTGTATTGCAGCGACTTTTTCCACGTTGGGTTTAATTCCTTCCCTGGAAATTGTGATTTCACACACGTGACAACGATGATTTCTCCCCCGATAATTTGAGCCCAAATTGCCTGATTCTCTGGAATACGCTGTGTAAATGTTGCATATTGTTCGTCTTTGTTCTTATCGAATACTAGAAGATCATCCATATAAATCTGGCATACTGATTCGTCTATTCCCCTCAAAAACTCGTCCATCAGGCGCTGGAAGGTTATAGAAGCATTTTTGAGGCCAAACGGCTTCTTTGTAAATTCATAGTGGCCTCTCTGGAATGTGAATTATGTTGATCTTTAGGGTGCATTTGGATTTGATGACATCCGGCCTTCAAGTCCAATGTGTTGCCCAGCTCTGTCCAAAATGTCTTCAGATCTGGGGATCGGATACGGGAATAGTATTCTCGTTAAGCTTCCAGTAATCTATCACCACTCTGTACTTTTCATTAGTTTCACCTGGCGAGCTCTTCTTTTTAACCACCCACAATGGACTATTGTATGGGGATGTACTATCACTGTAAACCTACCTCTACCTCCCTCTCTACCACACAAGGACCACCCAGGGTGATTAATTTACAATGACATTCCTGATTCTGGTGTGCCCTCTCTCCACTACACAGCTTTTCTAGGGCTTCTCGGCACATGACGGTGTTGAAACTGACGGTGTCCACCGGGCTCCTCACTCCTGCTATCTCTATCATAGGCAGACCGCCGCTTTTCTCTCTCACATTGTAATTCAGCAGTGTACGGTCGCCCCTCTGCCGACATCCCCTTCAGATGTCTCGCGTCTTTCTCTCTCCAGTTCCTCGTCTCCATCCACTTCTATTCCCTTGTTTCCATCCTCCTGTTTCCACTCTGTCCCCTTGATTTACTCGGTTCCGTGGCTCTTCAGCTTCTTCTTCGGTCTCTGATATTCTCGATGCTTCCGTGGATTTACCTGAAGATCGACAAAACCTCCGGTTGCTTCTCCATGTCTGTTGGGCGTTGATCTCCATTGGTTCGCTCTGGCCCACATCTCTTCTTCGGTACATGTATGAACACTGTTTAGCTATGTGTCCCTCATTTCCGCATTCGAAGCATCTCATACGCGGGCAATGCGCCACTAAATGCCCAATCTTCCCACAACCATGACACTAACGGTCCTCCCGCCAACTATTGTTTCTGGGATTAGCTAGGCTTCTTATATTATCTTCTTTACTAGCTCTCTCTCTTCTACCGTCTTCGGTTCTCCGTCTCCAATGGTAGGGAACGTTTCTGGGCCGATGATTCTATCCGGGTCTAACCTGGCTCTTCTACTTCCATTCGAGCCTCTACCTCTCTTGAGAAATTTCCATCCACCATCGCGAAGGTGGGTTCTAGACCCTATTTTGATTTAAAGCTTTCAGGTTAAAGACCGCTTGTGGGACGATACCGTTGGCAGTCATTATTTTAAAAAATAGAGAAGAAAAAAAAATTGGAAGCTGAGAAAACATCGATAACAATTCTTCTTTAAAACAAATATTACTCCGGTATCTTAAGTTCCCGGGTTTTGGCACCACTTAAGTATCGGAAAAAGCAAAATGTTAAAAAAGAAAAGAAAGAATAAGATCTAACACGCTTTGACTGTCGTAAAATAATGGCTTTATTGGGTTTAGTACATCTCTTTATATACACTCCATCAGCTGATCTTAGTCAGCTGACATCGAAGTAACAGCTGACTCAGACCGTAACTTTTATATATATATAAACTTACGAGTTGTCGGAACTATAACGAAAAAAAACAAGGTTCAGGGCAGAGTAACAGCACGCAATTAGACTGAAATAACACTACTGTATTTTTTCAGTTATTGCTTCTTAAAATCATTTTAGATGTTTATTTACAATGGTAGGGAGTATTAAGGCGGACACAGTGCCTTATCCTATCATAACTCCCCCCCTTCCAGTTTATGAAATAATT
>NW_027114454.1:113594-114098 GCF_000696795.3 Halyomorpha halys | reverse complement strand
GAACTCCCGGTATCCACCAGCCACGTCACGCCTCTCACACAGATGATAGGCAGACTGCTGCGTTCTCTCTTCACGTTGTTGTTTACCAACGCCGGACCCCTCTGCTGCCACCCTCCTCAGATCTCTTCGTAGGACCTCCTACTTTCACCTACTCGCTTTCGTCCACTTCTCATTTCGCCAGTGCGGTTCCTCCCTTTGTCTTCTATTTCTGTTTCCGATGCTTCAGACGCTTCTGAAGTCTCACTAGAGGACTCCTCTGACCTCTGCGGTCCACGTCTTCTTCTCACTCTCTGGACATTTATTTCCATTGGCTCTCCCTGGTCTACCTCTCTCCTCCTATAAATGTAGGGGCAGTGTTTAGCTATGCGCCCCTCATTCCCGCACTCGAAGCATCTAGTCCGAGGATACCGGGCCACTAAGTGTCCCGTTTTACCACACCCGTGGGACCGTCGTTCCTCATTCCGACTACCATTCCTCGGTCTGACTTGGGTCAGCTTCCTCTCT
>NW_027114454.1:106842-112284 GCF_000696795.3 Halyomorpha halys | reverse complement strand
TATATATATATAATGTGATCTGACACGCTTGGACTGCTGTAAAATACTGGCTTTATTGGGTTCAGCACATCTTTGTATATACATTCGATCAGCTGATCTTCTCAATCCACTGACATCAAAATAACAGCTCACTCAGACCGTAACTAATATATATTGCAAGAGTGAAAATAAATAAAAAAAAAATGTTTGTTGGGGGGAGCGAGAGGGGAAAAGGAGTACTGTGCATAAACACGTTAATGAAATTAATTGATGATTTTCAAAATAAAAATATGATTTTCCTACTTTTTATGATTTTACTACTCCTGAATAAAACACCATACAAAATAATTATGAAAAAAAAACATTAGTAACAACATTTCGCAGAACTTAATACGTAACTAGACAGTTCTGTGATTCCTTGGAGTAACGGAAGGCTCCAGTTGTATTAGGAAATAAAGTAAATGGTTTTGTTTATGAACTATAAGTGAGATTCCCCCTTGACTCAACAAAGAGGAAAGTAAAAAAAGATTTAAAAATAAATAATACTAGTTTAAAAAAATGAAGAATTTGAAGCTTGCCAGAACAAATCACCCACACGATCGCCATTCTAGAGCAACATACAAGCATTCCTATACTATACTACTTATCTTCCAGAAATTCGAGAAACGTGAATATTTGTATCCAATAATAACTTTGTCATGTTTAGTATCGCTGGATATAGGCTACTATCCAAAGCTTCTAGTTTGTTTTCCAAGCTACTCTATTGCCTACATTAGTGTCAGCATTCTCTGTCAACAGGGTGCTTAGAATTAAAATCTGTATATCAAGTCTAACATATGATCCCCCTATTTTCTTTATCTCACAGGGAGAATCTTGATTTAATGGGATCACTTACCTGTGAGTCATAAAGAGGAACATGTCATTACTGCGTTCTTTTCATATTTGTCATTCGGCCAATCGAGAATAAGAGTAATTTATTACTTGAATATTTAATAATGAGATGTTTTTTGTTTTTTTTGTTCATTTCTACATTATTGTAGAGACCAAACATAATAATTTAATTTGTTTAACTTTCTCCCTAATGCAATTGCAGCCATGTTTTATTTATGAAACATGTTATTTTTTGTGTTTTTACGTAATATTACTTAGACTTGGTGTGACACTGGTCGGTGAAACAAAAATCATATTAATCTGGAGAGAAGATTTTAATATCTTCTTCGTGGTCACTAAAATTTTGATTAGAAATAGTCGAAATATGACAGTTAAATTGACAAATATTGAAAATTTCATAAAAATTCAAATTTTGACGCCTTGTATCTTAGTTGGTACAAAGTTTAAAAATAAAAATAAATTGTAGATATATCCTCTTCAGAATTTTACACTGCTTTATAAATTTTACTCTCGAGATTTATCCATAAGAAGGGTTTCTCTAGCACCCTAAAAATCATGTAGAGAAGATCCATTAATTTGACCATGCACTATGGTCCTAAAAACTTGCATATAAACATCAAACCTCAAATTTATATAGCAGCATAATAGTACAAGACCCCAAGAGGAGAAAAAAAGCCAGTTATTTCACCCTAATTTTTGATTATTTCATTGAAAACTAAGTATAATTACTAGTCAAAATTGATTACTAGTCTACCAAGTATAGGTAGGGGGAATAAAAAATGACGACTGTTTCAAAACGTTAAAAATAATTAATTTTTTATTCGAAGCTAAGTATCTTTAAAACTACCAACAATAGAAAATCTATGAGAGCATCATTTAAAGTAGAGTAAATTTTCTAAAATGTAAGCGTCAACAGAGCTATTTAAGATATAGAGCTGCGGAATGAAAAATTAATGTTTTTTTAAGGTTTTGAAACAGCCGCCATTTTTTATTCCCCCTACCTATACTTGGCAGACTCATCAGTAGCAATTATACATAGTTTTGATTAAAATAATAAAAAATTGGATTGAAATAACTTTTTTCTTCCCGGCTTTTGTACTGTAACTAACAGACAACAATGGGCTCATCTGTAAAAACTTTTAAACTTTGTCCCAACGAAGATGTAGGCGTTTTGAAATTTTTATGTTTGAAAAATTATTTCATTTTTAAACTAGTACAGAAAATAATATTTAGGCCGTTCTCTGCTTAGTAAAATTTTTGTTTTTTCATCAATCTAGGTTGCGCTAATTTTTAATAGTTACGTTAACGTAAACCCTTACAAAAGTAAAATACAGCATATTTAGTAAAGCAAAAATAGATACCATTCAAGTTAGAAAAAAGATAAAATATTATAATTATTGTTTTTTGGTTCTACAATAATGTATTAATCCAAAAAGAATCAAAAACATTTGATTGAAAAGCAACATAAACCGATTTATTATTAAAGCCTTAAAATTAACATTAAAGAGTTTTAATAGATCCTTATACTAAATCACAGAATGTGGTAGTTGTACGAGAGAAAGCAATTGCAAAAGAAAAAATCTTAGATAAGTTTCAGCTCAGCAATGTAAGGTTTCAGTTATATAACCTATTTCTGGGGATACTATTCTGCCCATATGATTGCAGTCCGAGACAAGCTTTTCTGCTGTTATTAATAATTTTATTGATGATGATGAACTATGACTGCATTTTAAAATAAAATATTGGAATTTAGGAAATTTGTTTTTAAACAGATATTTTAGGTAATGGTTATTTTTTTTTTAAATAAAAAGAGAGTTATTTAATGTTTTCAAAAAATAAATGAAATAAACACCTGCCGGTTAATACACAATGCTGGTGCATATATGATATCGTCATAAATTTCAATTCGAAACATCAAATATGCCAGATATTGATCTGGGATAATTTCGATTCATCATTTTCGAAGAAATTCAGGTTAAAAAAATTAATGTACTTTAATAATCTATCCTCTTAAAATCTTTCTCTTAAACATTCACATATTTATAATAAAATTTAAAAGATGAAGGTGAAGTACAGTCAAAAATAAAAGGAATGAAGAGCTTTTTAACGTATATAAAAAACAACAATCATGGAATAATTTAACATGCAAAGTATTATCCCATCTCCATACTTTTGTAAAACATTAGATTCTATGGGTGTTTTTTTTTTCATTAAGTACTAACAGATTATTAGCTATTAGCACCCTGTAACTCCTCTATTTTTTCTATTCTATATTGTTTTAACCCTTTGACAGTGTGCTAAAATTACGAATTCTGGTCCAAAAATATCTAGTCTTTTCATATACAGAAGTACTTCAGCTTTTAATCAAAAAAAGTGTTTTAAATGTACCTTGTTAGTAATTCGTCCGTGTATGATAGATTTTAAAACACGGGATACATAAGCCGACGTCTAAATGCGAGCAGTAGTATCTTGTTTCTATCTTGAAATTTAATATAGACTTTATTATTCCATTTAATTTAAAGTGACTTTTTTGTTCAATCATTCATAGAGGAATTTATAATTATATTTTAGGCTAACAATTTCTTGGACGGACAGGCGATCGGGAGTAGGGCGGATGGATGGCTGCCTCCTGCTGACGTTGCCATGGACACGGCACGCTGGCTGTACCTGGGGAGGTCCTGTCAGAGGGAGGGACGCACCTGCGCTTTATCTCAATAAATTATATATCCTGTCAACACTCCCAGATCAACCCTCTGTACTCCCAAGGCACATATTCATCTTATGTCAATTAATTACATCTGTATCTCTCTCGAGAACCTTTTTGAATAACAATGTAAAACATGCCCCCGAAATGCTACAATGGTTCAAAACCAAGTAGCAATGACGATCATGGGCAATCCATTATCAGGTCAATAATTGTTCCAAAAATAACGCATGAAAAGCAAACTGTTGGAAGAATAAACCGGATTTCCAAAATCCAGAAACCAGGCCAAGGGAGTCTGACGTAGAGGTGACGCTCCAGGACGGACGAGTGCTCTTCCAAATTATGACAAACATCCAAAACAGAAAATCATAGATGAGTGACATTCTTATAGTGGATTGGTGTCAGCTTTCGTATGTATATTACTTTTAGATTTTCAAATAAAAATTCTGTAATTGAAATAAAAGTGAATGTTTGAAAAACAAATGTATAAAATAAAACTTTACATAGGTGTAAAATTAACAATACAGATGCGATTTATAGTTCATATTTTATATTTATTGCATACAAACTACGTAGAGGACCTGTCTTAAGCACTTACAAGCTTCTCTCCCCAATACCACTTCTCTATCCGTCATTTCTTTAGCCAGTTTGTTGCCTTTCACTTTTTCTTACGTGGTCTCTTAAAAAGCAATACATTGACTGTCTAATGGTCATCATCCCTCCGTGACATGCCCAAGCTTCCAAATAGTGCACCTTTTCCACAGTCATTAGGAAGTTTGACACTTTCCTGCATCATTTTAAAGTTTTAATAGGTACTTAATATTTACTTTTGTATGCTACTATGGTAACCTAATCAACCAAAGCGCTAGAACCGAGGTGGGGCGGGGGGTTGTTGTGAAGTGGGCCTCTATAACCTTAAAATTGGTTTGTATTGCACTTCACAGATATAGAGGAAATGACTTGGTATCCCGTGTGCGAGCTGATGACTAGACCTCTTCCCGTGTTACCATCATGCACTCACTTACCTTCGCCTACATCTTATTCCCAAGGGTACTAAAAGGCATGGGAGGTATTTATTAATCGGAAATAAGATTCTGAAAACAATGGTTCATAAAATTTTGCGGCAGAAAGAGGAAAATGTACAGATTGTTGTTCCAAGATAAACATTTTTTTTTTTAAACAAAAGATGTGATTTGTTCAAGTTCACTACATGAACGCTTGGAATTTCAGTGCATACATCAAATGAAGATATAATGAGTTTACACAACCAACTTTACGGATGTTCCGACCAGCTGACACTCAAGTCCAAATAATTCGTTCATGGAACCAAATAATTTAATTTAATTCAAAGGTGTGAAGAAACAAAACAATTACTATGACTGAACAATCCGATTTTAACCTTCGTTACTATTATAACTAATATCATACTGGGTTGCTCAACGTTGCTATTGTGGTTTACCACATAAAAGGAACAGTTATCGGTTTTTTGGCTACTATATGGGTGTTTATAAGTCTATGAGTGTGTGATGGATGTTCTTTATGGGCGAAAGAAATTTGAAAAAAAAAACCTTAACATATATTTACAAAAATCGTCACAAAAATGAGTTTAAGAGTACCTGAATCTGTTTGCAATGAATAAAATGCAAACCAGATAGCAATAAATCAATAATTGGTTTGTGTATGCGATATATAAAGAGACAATGGAATCTTGAGTTACATATGTTTGCGATGAAATCCCTGAATATAGTTCAATAGAATGCTAAATAATGCATATAACCATCAGAAATAGTAAATTGTGTCAATAATAAATAAATCATAGACAAATAATAATAAATGTTATATAATAAATGCAATTAAAAATATATATA
>NW_027114454.1:105514-106777 GCF_000696795.3 Halyomorpha halys | reverse complement strand
TATGAAATCTTGACCTACGTCTGGGAGAAAAGCAACTCACGCTATTGATGAGGAAATAAATGATACTTGATTATATAAACAAGATATGTAATAGAATAAGTTGAGATAATTTGGATGCAATTGCATCTATTCTTCCCACACCACCGCAGAAATTCTATTCATTGAAAGACATTCAAATAACACCAATATTACATTGCACGTTTTAATGATTTCAAGCAAAATTCTACGATTTTGATTTTTGTTTTAATAAATTTGATTCAATGTTTGTACTATATGTCTTGTATTATTTACATCAATATTTGTTTATTTTAATTTATTTCTCCTTCTTTAATTTATGGTTTAGAATTTCCAAAAATTAAGGTAAAGTAAAGCATTGTTTGTGAAGAATCAAATCCAACCTAACAAAAACAGAAGAAGTAAACAAGAGTGACGAATGTTATTGGAATAGAGTATTAAACACTGTCTTCGGGCAGCTTTGAAAAATTATCTAAGCTTGTTATTGTTTCAACTTGGATACCCACTCCACCTTTGATCTTTCATTCTTCCGTCTGATTTTTCTTAGTCATTTTAAACTTAAACTAAATGCCAAAAGAGATGTACTTATATATTATTAATTAAACTATTTAAAGTTTTTATACATTGACTTATTACTAGTTAGTTTTATTGGTTAATGTTATATTCATATGTAAAATTAAGCAGTAGAAAATGCGAGAAATTGCAGAAAAAGCAGAGTATTAAAATATCCTTTTTTACATAGAGCCTTTTTTAGCATATTTTTGTAACTCTTAAAATTGAGGTGGTTTAATAAAGTTGAAAATTGAATACAGTCTTTACAATAGGATTTTAAAATCATATGGTTTCCCCATAGTTCTTCAATTATGAACATGTTAGGTTTTAAATCAAAGTAGTTTAGTTTTGCATTTATACATGTTTCCATACATGTAGAGAATATTTAGGTAGTTTAATTTGATTCAAACGAGGTTAGATAAGTTATATACAGAATACATAATATTATGGATTTAACAATAAAGTTAATTATTGTAGGGTTTGGGTGTTTAATACACATTTTGGGATTTTACTGCACGAGTTTGAACATTTTGGGTTTTTTACTGCACAAAAATCGTAATAAGCAATCTATACATTCGTAGACTAATAAGCAAATATGCTTAGTAATAGTTTATGTTGTTTTGGACAGTAAGTTACTTTTAACCGTTACTGTTTGCTGAAATTCATAAAAAATACAGCTAACTATACTATATATAT
>NW_027114454.1:103157-104039 GCF_000696795.3 Halyomorpha halys | reverse complement strand
CAATAAAACTTATTCCATAAAGAAACTTTTTCTAATTATAAAGATTAAAAAACAAATGATAAAAAAAAATTACCCCACATGTGGTTTCGTTAAGCATGGATCTGGTTTCTGGAATCTCTGACGTCGGCATAGATCTGTATCAACTTATTACGGCCATATGCAATTATGAAACTTGCAGGACGGCGTAATGAGAGCTAGGAGCATATATAGTTTTGTAATTGTTTATAGATTTTATAATACTAATGGATACTACGATATCCTATCACGAAAGGTGGCAATGCCGCACAAGATGATTGTAGTTGTGCTTTATGGGCGTACGCTACGAATACCGAAAAATTGGCGCCGTAAAGCCGCGCCAAGGTCAAGGGAAAGGAAACCAAACAGTTATTTAAGAAGGAGCCTATCATTTCCTCTCTTTATGTTGACGTAGTACACGACGTCGTTTCGTCATCTTTGGATATGTCGTGAGCTTATCTCCTCAACTCGGCGAACGATAGATTATGCAACTAAGGACCTTGTCTCGTCAGCAGGTTTTATTTGAACTTAGAACTTACGCGTTTGGGATCACCGTTGGAATCACTGATTTCAAAGAAACCTTTTTGGTGGTACTAGGTCGAAACATATTAAACAATTAAAATAGTTCTAGATATTGTAGTCGCTTCCAGCATAATAAACAAAAAAAAAATTGTTTAGGAAAATCAAGGTTTTTAGCGTCTCTTAAACCCTGAAATATGAATTTTCAAATAGACTAAAATTTTTTTTTTTTTTTGATAGATTTATTCACAGTTATTTAAACACAGTTGTGGGCAATAGTTAATATTGATGAATGATCTCATACATACTAAAATAAAAAAATAAAATAAATAAGTAAAAAATAAAATA
>NW_027114454.1:99855-100722 GCF_000696795.3 Halyomorpha halys | reverse complement strand
GGGGACATTATTGGGTGAGGAGGCAGACCAGACAGCTTGTTGGATAAGGTTTGTGAAGGAATGGACCGCGTCATCTAGGTTTTCAGGGGGTTTTTAGGGAAACTTTAAGATCGATTTGGTCTGTTAAGATTCGGCGGAAGGAATTCCAGTTTACTGGGGCCCTTATGAATGAAGGTGGTGGTAGTACAGGAATTGGGGATATGGAGATAGTTAGGATTAGTGGACTATGATCTGAAGATAGGTTATCGAGGCGTGAAAGGGAAGTGTTTAGAGGGCCTAAGCCTATGTGTATAAAGAAGTCCAGGAGGTCAGAGTTACGGTTAGGATCGGTTGGCCAGTATGTAGGAGAATTGGGACAAAGAATGTTGCATCGGAGGGAATTGATAGCAGACAGGAGTGATCGGCCACGGGAATTGGTGGTTCTAGCTCCCCATTGTTGATTTTTTGCGTTGAGGTCTGCACCTATAAGGAAGTGTTGTCCGAGGGAATCAAGGAAAGAATTGAATTGTGGTTGGGAAGTGGGAATTCTCGGTGGGGAATAACCCACTACTATTGTTATGGGGAATAGAGAAGTTTGGATCGATACGGCTGTGGTTGGTAGGAAATTTTGGGCTTGTAGAAGGACTAAGTGATGTGAAAGGGATCGATGGATAATGACAGCAGTGCCACCATGTGCTGTTCCGTCAGGATGGTCCGTTCGATAAATTTGGTATTGAGGTATGTTCATTAGTCGTCTGGTGGTATGTCGAGTTTCAGTTATTAGAGCTACGTCAATATTTTTGTCGTGGAATAAGGCCGTTTGTTCGTTAACGTGGTTTCGAACACCATTCGCATTCCAAAGGAGAATCGAAAGAGACTTAAATGGTG
>NW_027114454.1:83712-98545 GCF_000696795.3 Halyomorpha halys | reverse complement strand
AAAGGCTGGAGTTGTTATCTCTAATACGAGTCTATGGCTGCTGTTAGTATTAAGGAACGCATACACTGTTCACTACAAGTTTATAAATAAGCGACAACTCACCTATATTTTAGCTCTCATGTGTGCAGCATCACTTATTATTACACTGACACTGTTTTTTCACTACTGTTTTTATTTTAGTTCACTGAAAAATAGTCTATTGTGGGACACGAAGTAGCATATGTTCATTTGCTAACTAGCGCATGCGCACACTCAGACTAACAATTAAAACATTTTGGAGGATATTTTTTTTTTGCAGCGTCACGAAATAATTTTATAAAAGTTAGTATGATTTCCAATAGTTTGAAGGGTCTTAAGCCTGTTTGAAGTTTTGTGTAGATTTTGGGTGTCGTGTTGAAGTTATTAAATTTTTTTGTAATTTCCAAAAGAAAGTCGAAGGCCCTATTAAAGAGAAATTTATTAGTAAAAAAATATTATTTTTACTACCAAAATTTATAATTAAGGAGCTATATAGTCAACTGTATTTCTCAATAAAAAATATTTTATTCATCTTAGCAAGGTTAATTGGGCTTTATTAATTTAATACTATGCTCTTACATGGCATATTGGGGTAATAATACACCATTCCATTCGTTTTTGGATGTAAAATAACCAAAAGTATTATCACTAGTATTTAACTCATTAAATTGTTTGGGCTCAAGATACGCTAAACTGCATAAATTGGAACAAACTCTACCTTCAAAAACAAACATGAACCGGAGATATAAAATAAAATGTTTAAGAAAATTTTCTTTATTTGAATTTTTTTCTCGTATAAAAGAGCAAATAAAATCTAAAATATATTGATGTGGCTTGAAAGAACGGAAATTCAGCTTTACCTTAGATTTGGTTAATATTGTAAGGACTTATGAATTTATTTCATAACTCAAAAAATAAACCCAAAATTTTTTAATTTTTGATTTATATGAAAATTCGTATTTAACGGTTTCAAGGGACGCTGAAAACAAATCTGACTTGATCTTTCCTTAATAAAATTTGCACAATTGAACTCACTTGACACAATCTGTAAACTTTTGTCTTTATTCAACACAATAAAGCAAATCGATTCGTTCATAATAACCATTAAATACATGCAGAGCAAAGGCTGCAAACGAAAACATATAAAATGTCTAAAATTATTTAAAATATTTTTTATCGGCTCCTAGGCCGCATTGGCAAGAATCGGACAAGAGTTAAATATTTTTCAACATAGTATCACCAAACTAGTTGTCATTGAAATTGGTTATTCCACTCGCACAGCCTCCCCTAGTTACTATAATTTATTCTATGTTATTAATTTATTCTACATTTGTATATCTACGTATATAATATAGAAATATAAATGTCAAATAACATGAAAAAAAAATACACCTTAAATTATACAATAGAATATAAAAGTACAACCCTACGATGAATTACAATTCAGGTTGATAGCTTTAGCGACTTTGACAGAAAATGGGAAGTGTATCAAAGTTGCTAAAGTTATCAACTTAAACATGTAGGTGGTCCTAGTTAGTTCTTTACTCATTTATTATTATTATTGTAAATTTTATTTTTACCTATCCTTTCCCGACTTTTATTTAATATCAACTTACTTCTGTATTTTCGGTCTTTTAGTGTGTTAAATTTTGTTTTCTCAAATCTACTTTTCTGTTTTTGCTTGTAATTGCATCTCCTGTACATTTTTAACCTTATAGTTTACGTAATTTTTTATATTATTATCATTGTTTATTTTATATTAATACAATTTTATTACTAATATAGTTCGACTCGAGACAGGTAGAAGTCCATTAAGTTCATAAGTAATAACAAAGATCATCAACTACTGGTCCAAACTGTCATTAATGTCAGAAAAGAGACTCCCAAAACTATCTTTCAACAGACTAAGGATGCTAGATGCAGAGAACCCTGATGTAGAATAAAACTGGCTCTCACAAGTTAATATGATAGCCCACCAATATGCATGTAGAAATGAGTTCTTGAAAAGATGTTGAACCAAAACCTCTCAACTGACATCAATAGAGCATTGAACTCAAACATTAACCCCATATACCGATCACTCTGCAGTTTTAACCTACTCAAACCTGAAGCATATTTAACATATAGGTTAAATTTAAAAAAAATAAGGTGCATCAGCCAACTAAGAGTAGGAAACCAGGAGCATATCAAACTACACCACGGAAGCAAAACCATCTTATATCTTAAAGCCACCCATATCCGTATCTTAGATAGATAGATAAGATATATATGATTTCATTTGTGAAAGACAAAATCTTGTACAAATTCATAACACAATATACAATTATTAAACAAAACCTGAGTCTAGTGCTCTATTACAAAAACAATAAACAAAAGGTAAAACAAGTTCTCTATAACAAAACAATAAACAAAACAGATTGAATAATATACAACTATTAACATAATATTCATTGCTCCATTATATTTAACTTAAAATAATGAGAATTCTTTTAAAAAACGAAAGCGTGATATAAATGAAGATATTAATTGGCTTCGAAAACTATTTAAATAATAGAATTAATATGTCACTTACAAAATTAAACTTATTACATATTGTTACAATGAAAATATATAGTCTGTTCAATTTGGCTTCACTATCAATGTTCAATATATTTTTAATGTTTTGTAAGTCGCTTCAATATGGGTGGCTTTAAAATATATTGTCTATTTTCTTACAAGGTTGGACAATGTAGGAGGATTTGATACAAACTATTATTGAAATAATTTTTGCAGAATGGACAGAGTTCGTTTGCCTTGAAAGTGATGGTTTTGCTTCCGTGGTGTAGTTTGATATGCTCCGGGTTTCATACTCTAAGTTGGCTGATGCACCTTATTTTTTAAAAATTTAAACTATATGTTAAATATGCTTCAGGTTTGAGTAGGTTAAAACTGCAGAGTGATCGGTATATGGGGTTAATGTTTGAATTCAATGCTCTATTGATGTCAGTTGAGAAGTTGTGGTTCAAGATATTTTCAAGAATATCGCCTTTATGTCTCAATATTCCGTTTTCATGTAAACCATTGAACTCATTTCTACATCCATATTGGTGGGCTATCATATTGAATTGTGAGATCCAGTTGTATTCTACGTCAGGGTTTTCTGCATCTAACATTCTTAGTCTGTTGAAACATAGTTTTAGGAGTCTCTTTTCTGACATTAATGACTGGTTTGAACCAGTAGTTGATGATCTTTGTAATTCCTTTTGAACTTATTGGACTTCTACCTGTCTCGAGTCGAACTATATAGTTTGGGATATTCTTGGGCCATCCGTATAGGTATTTAATAAATTTCATTTGAGAAATTTCGATAAGATCCAGATATCTAAGACTCCAAACTTGGGATGCATAAAGGAGAACTGGGCAGACCATTGAGTCATATAATGGTACCTTTGTATAATATAATATAATATAATATAAGTCATATAATACTACCTTTTTTTCTCAAGAGTCACTATTTTCTCCTCTCAGGATTTCCAAAACTTTATCGATAGCAATGAATGACTTTTGTATAAAAGTACAGATGCCTTTTTTGATTTACCAGTGGATGCAAAAGGTACTCTTAAATATGTATATGTTTTTGTATACTCCAACTTAGTGTCGTACCAATAAAGAGGTTTGAGATGTTTTAACTTGAGTGATTTATGGAATACAAGAACTTTTACCTTTTCCACGTTTAAGGTTAGAGAGTTATTTGCACAGTATTACTGCAGGATCTTTAAATGTCTTTGCGCACTATGTGGATTGTGTCGCCTGCTAGCAATAACATTAATGCCTCGTGATTATGGTCAATGCTAACTCCTCTGGCTCCCTTATCCTAGAAATACTGAATAATATCAGACAACAAGAGGGTATCTTGCTACTTACAAAACATTGAAAATATATTGAACATTGATAGTGAAGCCAAATTGAACAGACTATATATTTACATTGTAACAATATGTAATAAGTTTAATTTTGTAAGTGATATATTAATTCTATTATGTAAATAGTTTTGGAAGCCAATTAATATCTTCATTTATATTACACTTTTGTTCATTTAAAAGAATTCTCATTATTTTAAATTAAATATGATGGAGCAATGATATTATGTTAATAGTTGTATATTATCCAATCTGTTTTTGTTTATTGTTTTGTTATATAAAACATGTTATTGTTTTTGTAATGGATCACTAGACTCAGATTTTGTTTAATAATTGTATATTGTGTTATGAATTTGTACAAGATTTTGTCTTTCACAAATGAAATCATATCTATCTATCTATCTATCTATGTATTTTATTTCTTCTTTTCTTTTATTTGTATATAGTTTTCTTTTCACTTATTTATACATAATTTTAAGCCTTCCTTAATTTACCTTTTTGTATCTTATTATCTTACAATGTCAAAATGTTCTTAGTTGTGTTTGTATCTTTTCAGCCCTGATGAAACTCTACAAAGTGGGGCGAAACGTCGGAAAATAAACTGTTAACTATTATTGTTTCTTTTTTCACCTCAACCCTGATTAACTCCTTCATAATTTGAAATTATACGGTAAATTATTTATAGACACAACACATAAATAGTTGAAGAGATGAGCAACTATTCGAAGTTGAAGAATATTTAAGTTTTTCTGTTCCTTTTTTTTTTCATTCTTTAAAGCTTTTTTGGTACCTTTTGCCGTTTAAAATTTCTAACTGCAGGATAGTTCTTGAAAAAAACTCTAGATATCCAGTCCTTACCGAGAGGATTTTTTATTTGTTGGAATTCTAAAAATACATGAGGCTTTAGATTAGAATCTGTATAATGGATATAATATAAAAGTTATAATGCTTTAGATTTTATTTATATAAACACTAACAATTCAAATTATATTGCATTAGAGTTATAATGCTTTACAGTCCCGTTTTCCAAATATAGAAAGATTCTTACGAAATTACTTTTAACTGCAGCCGAGCAATTTCTTTTTCGACATTAAAGCATATAATAAGTAAGATAAGGTAGAACTATGTAAGGAATGTAATGTAATTGAATAAATTCATTTATCTGGCGTTATTTCAAACTTTTCATACGTCAAATTGTGAAAAGTTTGTTTCTTAACGTTTGTATCATTGTTTATCAGAGAGAAGCTACTAGGGCCTCGAGGTAGTATTTGCCATAGGTTCATCCCCTCTGCTCCTCCACCATCACAAAGTACAAAGGACCCCACAGTTGCTGATACAAGTGGAGTGAAAAATAAAAGAAGAGTGGACTGTTCGCTAGCCCTGTTTCGAACGATTTCAAGTGGAATAATTTCAACTGAATGATCGAAGCCTCCGGTGGAGGGATTTCCCCGACCTCCACTAACGTTGTAATCAACAATTAATATGATTGATGAATCAAAAAGGATTCCTTTATACAGGGCAATGATTCGGGAACTTCTCTCATCCGGTTCAAGTTCAATAGATGCTCGCAAGGTCTGCTAATGACACTCGGAAAAGATTCGTAAGCATTCTCATGGCTCGCTCTCAGATTCCGGGTTTTCGATTCCTACTTTCACTTCTTCAATAGATTCTCGGAACAATGAGCGGCCTAGGATTTGAAGAATATCAAATCGATAGTTAGCGGAGAGGCACGACTCTGTCAGCACAATATCTTTAGAACAAGGATATCCACGGAATCCTTGAACGGTACATAAACGAAATGAATTGGCTAAACATTACTAAAGCGAAAACATTGTTTTCTACAATAAAGAGGTAATGTACATTTAAAGCTATTGAAAGCATTATTGATTTAATTTCTGTTTTATAAAATATATCACCATGGCCCAGATTTTTAAGCAGTTGCATTTTTTTTTTATTATATGCATTTTTTAAACAGTTGATCAAATATCTTTACGAATAAGGCTATTCAGGTGGGATTAGCCAAATTTTATTTCGCATATCTGAAGATAAATGCATATGATTGCACATTTTGATGCTTTAAACATAAATTAAATAAAAATCAAAATACAACGTAGTATATGAAATTCGTGATTATAATCTAACATCTTCCTTGATGATAGAGGGGGGGGGGAGGGAGAAAGAGCCCCAGACATTCATAAAAGTGGATCTATGTAATAAAGGAATAATAAAGAAGAACTAAAAAAAAAACTTGGCAAGTTTAAAATGATAAATCGAATAATATATATACATTGCATTGTATACACGTTACTTCGTTTTTCATTTATTTTTAAATTAAAAAAAAAATATTGAGATTTACAACTGTAATAAAGAAACGATAAATAAACGTAGCGTACATTGAGTTCAATCGTGATTGTTAAGAAACACTCATTGACATTATAATTACTGTTTTATGTTAGGTGGAACCAATTTTTTTTTTTTAGATACTTCGAGGTGTTGTGGAAATTGAGATATTATTTTACTTGTCTGTTGTTGAAGTTTTGTGTATCTTTGAAGTAAATGAGCGGGTATATACTTCCAAGATGCACAAAACTTTTAACACGTGGTTTAACTTTAACAAGCTTTATCCTTGGAACTTAAGTTATTAATTTAAATTCGAAATCCATTTATGAATGGAATATGGAATCCATATTCCATAATACATATTCCATTCATCTATACACACGGTCAATCAATAATCTTCCAGAAATCCATTTATGTTGTAAAATAATTTCATCGACTTAATTTGTTTCGATTTTTTTGACTTCCAGCTAGAGGGAAAGTTATATTTGGAATTTCAATTGTATTGCAGGATTTAAGAAGAATAAACAAAAACAGGAAAGATCCCTCTTTCTGTTTCTTTCCTTATTGAAAGGGGGAAAAAGGTAGAGAAAAAATAAAAAAAAGAAATAAGTTTCATTTATCAGTTTGTTTTGTCCTCCAACTTTCCACCAGCACTAACTTGTTTATTACATCGTATTACACCTAAGAGATATTTGATTCGATTATTGATTATTAGCAATGTGTAGGCAGTGGCAAAATCTCCAAAATTGTCCATCAAGGTTGATCAGAATTCCTAACTATATTGAATCTTTTCAATTTCCCTGTCATTTAGATTTGAACTTTTCACTTGCCTGTTGTGGATTTAGGTGTATAACAATGATATTTTTTGTAATATAATAGCTACAAAATATCAATTTCTTCATAGTACAAGGGTCCAAGAAGAGAAAGACAGTTATTTCACCCCAATTCTTGCTTACCATTATGAAAACTATGTATAATTACTAATCTAAATTGCTGGGTCTACTGGATATAGGCAAGGAGAATAACAAATAGCGGCTGTTTCAAAATGTTAAAAGAAATTAATTGTTCATTCGGAGCTCTGTATCTTTATAACTACCAAGAAAACTAGAAAACCTAAGACAACATTATTTAAAGAAGGCTAAATTTGCTAAAATATAAGACCTAATAGATATTTACGTCCAAAAGAGATATATCTTCATAAAAAATTAGTAAAATGCTTTTCCACAATTTTCCCTGTTTGAAGGAGATTTCCAAATCTCGAATTTTCCAATTTTTTGTGTTTTCAAATAATATAACGGCTGCTAATCGCCATTCTACAATCATACAGCAACAGCAATCTAATTTATCTTCTTTCTATTATTTATCTTAGACATTGGCATTAACATGGTGCAGATTGTACTAGAATGGCAAAGTTCATTCTTATTAAAATATACAAAAAACCTACAAGCAATAAATCAGAATTAAAATGCTTCCTTTCTGTCAATTTCGTTAACTGGCTCTTTATTTTTACATAATAACAATTTAATGATTCGAAGATATTTTTTATTATTAATTAATCTGCTAAATTATACTCTTTTCAGAATTTACTTTATCGATAGTCACACAATGGTGTTACAGACTTGAAAATGACAAAATCCTTCTCTAAAAGGGCATAATAAATTTGGAATTTTATGCAGTTTGGGTATTAAAGTAGTGTCGTATGCGACCGCATGGTAAAAATACTTTTTTGCATCGTGAATGAAATCTTACTAATAACTGAGGCAATATTAAACATTTAAAAAGAAAAGAATGGGTAGGAAGTTGTTGAAGGAAAATAAATCAAATTTTAAAATTAAAGAAACTACTAGAAACCATTAAAATAGCTGAAAAGTAAAAATCTTCAAAATCTAGAAAATGACCGAAAACTATCACTACCGTAATTTATATATCTGAGTTGATTTTTTTCTAATTAAAAAAAAAGTGATAAAGGAATTTTTTTTTAAACAGTGAAATATGTAATATAATAATGGTTAAATATTGAATTAACTATCACAATATGTACCTAGAAACACAAACATGTTCAGGGAAGTCGTAGAAAAGAACAAGTGAAAACATTAACATCTGCAGTCATGAGTTTTATTAGTATCGACAGTTGCTTGATTGCAACTATAATGCTTTATATGTCATGTCACGCTTGCTCAATATACAGGCCGGAAACACGTTCTTATATTTTAAAGTTCATTCAGAATTAACAGGAATCAGAAGTAAATGTCTTTTTCACTTACAACAAATAAAGACCCCTTTATTTTTATTTTATCTACAATCATAAAATCGGATTCGTACTCATTAAAAGGATTCGTTTCGCCATTCAATTTGCCCTTACCGTTTCGTACTGAATTTGTGAAAAGCAATTTCATTGGATGTACTTAGTTTGTACGTTTTATTAATTTTTTTTTCATAACATGTGTGGAAATAAAATTCCATATATTAAACAGGTTAGAGAGAATACACGCATACATTTGTTCCAGAAATTATACGTTTTCAATAATAATGTGAATTGGAACTAGTTAACAAGGATTTTTTACTGGGAGATTTCATTCGTTTGGAAGAGGGTGTACGAAACGGTAACACTGAATTTAGGATGGAAAACAAAGTCGATGGCACTACATATTGTTAGGTAACGTAACAGGGATATTTAAAACCTTAAACTTCATTCAGAAGTTAAATATTTCCCAGGCTTCAGGAATGGTGTAAACTGTTTTTACTTTGACCAGTGGTTGTTATAGTGGAGTGGAATGTTGTCGGTATTTAGGGATCTCATCTGAAGAGATTGAGTATTTCAGCAGAAACAACAACAAATCCGCCGGTGTGAAATTTCAACAGAAATTGCCACTTTATGGTGGTCTCATTAGGGATTTTTACCGGCCCGGTTATCATAGTTATGTCCAAAATACAAAGGGTTAGGTTTTGGTGTAAAAATAAATTGAAATATATTATATTCATCTATATTGAAATAACCTGTAAGGTAAAAAATACCCCATAAAAATAATAATATATACACATACATAGCCTGAAATACATATGTTTCAGTAAATAATAATGATAATGGTAAAGTTTTAGTGAAGATTCGATATCGACACCACTAATAGCTCTCAATAACTAATGGCGATTCTTGCAATCCTCCCACCTACGTTTCGACCTCCCCTAGGTTTAGTGTTAATTAACATCTTAGGAATTCGCTCGTTACAACGCTCTTCAACCTTACTGGTCCATCTAATTCGCCACAATGCTCTTATAATCATTCATCTCTATTACTACTGTTTCAGGAAACTTCTTTACAATTTGGAAAAAAACGTTTCCCTTTTTTCTCCCTGAGCTGGTAAAAAAAAAAAAAAATAAACAATATCGATCTGAATATGGAAGTTCGCATCACAACGTATTTATGAAAATAATAGGAACCAATTTTTATCATATTTAATTTGAAAGTTGAAAATTTAATGAAGAGACTTCGACCATGCTTAATTAATATACTAAAGCAATATGAGAGACCAACGGAACAGTTATAACTATGGATTTCGTTGCTATGGAGACTTTATTACGAAGTCCATAAAGTATGAAGAGCATTCATTATTCGTTGAGATGAGTCAGAAGAAATCTTAATATGAATGATGCTCTTATGTCCTTCTGGGCATCACATCGTTTGCTCCGTAAAAATGAATTATATTTTCTTTTTTTGTTTTAAAAACGATATAAATTTTTTTTAGCCGAACATATCATTTCATGTTGGTTTATAAAGTATTTTCAACAGGTGTGGTGGTTTTTAACAGTACCATCAACTCTTTACGAAATCAATCCCTTATTATTCTACATAGTTTTCTTGTTGTTCCCTCCAGTTCGTATAGTTCGTATGTACCCGTGGATAGTTATAAAATTCGTGCAGTATGCATTTCATCTTATAAATTTATTGTTACGTGGTCATTCCAATTAATATCACCCTGTGTTGTGAAAAGATTTGTTTAAAGAAAATAGGAGAATGTGTCCGTTGGTACCATAACCATAGTCCGTTGGTTATAATAATAAAATAATTAAAACAACATAATTATATAATGAAGTAAGGCTTCAAAATATCCTATAACTTAAATTTCCCGAAAATGTGTTAACATAATTTACACAGTTAGCAAATTATCAGATATGTTAGTGTTGAATGATTAATTTGGTTAAAAAAATAAACAATAATTTCAGAAAACTTATTATTGTCTACCAAAGCCTCCTTCTGGACTCCTCATTTTTTATTTGCCATTTCTGTCAGAATTCTAAATTGTGTACCTTCTAGGCTGCACAATGACCGTTTTGATAAAACTTTTTTTCAAATCCACTTAAATGTTGATATATAAAATATATCTCCAAAACGTGATGAAGAAAGGATCAGGGAAAACATGATGAAGTAACGAAAACTTTTTTGCACATAACTTAAAAATTAATGTATTGATCTTTTAAAGGGTAATTCAATTAATTGCCAAACAAAACAAAAATCATCTAAATCGGACCATTACTTTGGAAAGTTGTCTATGGGTATGTGGACAAATTTGACTTTTTATTTGTAACGTTTTTCAAATAGAATAACTCTTAAAAATATAAAATTAAGTACAAATAGAATTTTATTAAATTATTTTTAGATTTTAATTTGAATGAGTTTTACTTATATGGTATAGGCTGTATCCAATATAGCACCCACAATACGCCATTACCAATTCAATCATTGGCTAAAAAATGTTGAGATTACTGCTTACTTTCCAAGTAGTCTAATGAATGAGAATCCTGATTTATAACTGTTTAGGTTCGATTTTAAACCTTTCCTGTTTGGGTGTCAGGTAGGAATGTTGCACTACGAACAGTTTTCAGCCCGTGCAAGATAAAATCAATTCCTAATTTTTTTTTTATTAGTACAGATATAAAATTTTGTATAAAGGATGCTGTAAATATTTATCACAAATAAATGTGTAAATATATATATTATATGCTGAAATAATCTCTAATGTAGATGGAATCATGGCCTCTACCCGAAGAAATATTGTATAACAAATATAAGAAGACATTCACCAATATAGGCTTGTAATGTATATAATTTTTTGTTCTTTTTTTTCTTAATATTACTTTTTTTCTTATTATATATATTTATTTATAAGATAAAAAATACTATTGTTTTTTATAGGATAAAAAATCTATTGCTTTTTAAAGGATAAAAAATCTATTGTTTTTATAGGATAAAAAATCTATTGTTTTTTAATAGGATAAAATCTTTATTGTTTTTATAGGATAAAAAATCTATTGTTTTTTGTAGGATAAGAAATCTATTGTTTTTTATAGGATAGAAAAAGAGTCTTTACTGTATGATGATTAAATAGTGAATTCTGAGGGAGCAAATATAGCCAATTATTTAATATAGTTTACTATACTTTTTTTTTTATATTTTTTCTTTTCTTACCTCTTATTGTTTTTTTTCATGTTCTTTCTTTTTTTTTAAATAACTTTCTATACAATTCTGTAATTATATGTCAATATTTGGTATATAATATTAACATATTAATATTAATAGAATATAATACATATTAATATATAATATGTAATTATATGATATTAATACCTGAGCCCCGTTTCATAACAATGCTTAAAATTAGATCATAAATACTTGATATAAAAACTACCAAGTCTAAATACTAATACTTTATGTTTCATGATGGAGATAGCTATTAGTGATACTAAAAAGTACAAAAAAAAAGAAATGTGTATTGTCGGCGAATTTATTGCAAGTTAAAACAAAAAGACTTATAGCCTTACTTTGTACTTTATTTTGAAATTGGACACAGGTATAAGTTTTCAGACTTGTATGCTACAAGCTGCCATACCTTGCGAAATCATGGAACTTAATAATTGAAAGTTACACAGTTGCGAGCATCTCATAACTTTCCTTACCACCCTACACACGTCCCCAAGTTTTGAGTATACTAACGGGCTTATGTTTAAGTATCCAAATTTTTGTGATTTTCGAAAACAAAATCTCAAGACAAAAATTTTTAATTTTTTTGTTCCTGAAAAAATTCGCATTATACAATTTCTCGAGATGGGAATTACGAATGTAAATTTTAGTCTTCTCAAGAATATGAAAAAGATAGCCAACTTGTAACGCAATAGTGAAAAATCGGCCAGTCTCGGCTTATTCCGTTCCAAAAGGAAGTTTATATTTATCTATTTTTCTGCTTTAGTAATTGATAAAATTCTAATTTATTTTGTATTTATCAATTGTTTATGATTGACAATGATAACTGTTTATTTTTTTTTAATTAAACAAAATTTAAGGTACTTTTTAAAAATTCATTATTTATTCCCTTTCAGGCTATTTCAATAAGGATAAGACCATTTGATTTCCGAGTTTAATCAAAATCGTTAGAGCCGTTTTTGAGAAAATTGAAAAAAAAATAAATAAAAAATCGATTGTACGTATAAGTCGCATTTCCGGTCGGTTAATTTTATCGGCCGACCATTTTGCGAGACTTTGTTATTTGGACTCAAAACTAGTATTTCCGTCGAAATTCGAAATTATGGAATGAAAAGGGACTTAATCCTAACGCGTAATAGGAACAAAACAAGTTGAATATATAATGAGGAAACCCAACATAAAATAATATTGTAATGATATTACTATATAAAGGGGTTGAAAGATCCCAATTGATCATTTGTTCAATTGTTGAGTTGTTAACGTGATTTTGTTTGAATACAAGCTGACATGTTTACAAATATTTATATTCAGAGAGTATTTTACATTGCGGACAAAGTAAATATTTCACAGATTTATTTATTGAAATTTGTAACTATATAAAAAAAAAATCCAACTTGTAAATGTGATGCGAGTTATATTAAAATGGCAGGATGCAGTCTTGTGGAGAATCCACTCAGTGATAGAATAACCCATCAATAACATTTCTAGAGTAGGTCTCGAGGCCATTGTCTTTTCAAGCAAGGTTAGAAGAAGTGTGTTTGAGAGTTTATAATGGAAGGACTGATATCTGGTTCTCGCTATATCTCAACATATGGAACATATAGTCTTTATGGATGATTTTATTAGGGAGATATAAGCATTCTTGAAGCTTATACTGTATGGATTACACACCATTATGGAAATTTAAAAGAAATTCAAAGAAAGTAATGAAAACATACACAAAAAATTCACATCAGAAATGATTCAGAAAGGAGCTCTAGTCGATTAAGTTCTGTTTACAAGAAATTGATAGCGACCAAACAGCTATTTAGCCCAAAAGAAAAAGGTCGAGTTCATTAATTAGCTTTTCCAACCCCGTCTTTGCTTGAGTGGCGTGTAGGAGAACACTAAGCATAATATAGGTGTATTCTTTACTCATTACTGACTTCCAGGTAACTCTTCGATTGTTTTCAACTAATCGATTGTTAAACATTAGGCTAACTTAGCCTTAGATAGGCTATTAGCGAATCCCCGGTAGGTTCTCGGAACAGTTGTGGTTCAGTAGGTCACTTGGTAGATCTTTTTAGCATTACAGGAGTCATTTCAACCCTGGGGATGATGCTGTGAGATTTAGGCGATGTTTGTGTCCAAATTATAAGTTATAAAACAGAAGAAAAAACGCTAGAGATATGATTTTTAAGGCAATATTTATAAAAAAATATATGCGTCCTCTCATTTTAACAAACTTATTTCATGGACGAATCGGATGGTAGGCTATTGCATCCATATTGGTAAGTTTTGCATCCGATAGTATTTTACTTAATACAGAAAAAATGCGAGAAATCATGAGCAAGTCTTATGTATAATTAATGTACTCGAACATCATTGGACCATTTTCTTTTCTTACCCACAATGGACGAATAGGTGTGTATATACCATATATATATATATATATCGTAAGAGGATAATTGGGTAGCGCACATAAGATAAATATTGGAGAGCTTTGGAATGTTTAACCATAACTACTTAATGATCCAGTAAGTATCAAAATTAGAATGGGGGAGATCTTGGATAGATATAAGGAATTTGTCAAGGATAAAGACCTCTTGTCATTACGAAAATCGAACTATAACCCGTGGTACGCCAGGGTCTTCATTGAAACGGATGCTCCTCAAATCTACATAAAAATCAGCTGCCCTATAGCTCAATTGAGAATAATTGTCTAACTACGACGCTCCGGTAAATATGAAATTATTTTAAGTGTCGATCCCGACAAATCTATTTTTGACCCTCAGAAGCTTTGTCAAGCGTGTGATGGAACCGTACTGAAGAGTTGTTTCCATTGTTTGACAAACTGCCCCACGTATCATGAAAACAGAATCCTATACAAACCGAAACTAAGTATTAACAAAAATCAGTTGTATGAATTTCTGTCTGTACTCCCAGGATTGGATGATAAACTTTTTTTTATTGGTTAAGTATCACATATCCTTTTGCTTATAGCTGGATACCTGTCGTCCCTATAGGAGGTATAGTTTTTTTAATATTATTAAATATGAAGTGACGTTTTTGATTTATTTTAATGAATGTAGATAGATGTGCAAAATCCGTTATATATATA
>NW_027114454.1:63797-83614 GCF_000696795.3 Halyomorpha halys | reverse complement strand
TATTCGCCTGTTCAGGGAATAGTGTTCTGACAATACTGTCTACAACATTTGATCTCGTGGGGAGCTGCATCGTGCCATTACAAAGTTTCTTAAGCGCTATTTTGTAAGGTCTACCCCATGGGTCTGCATCAACCTCATCACAGAGTTCTCTCCAGGACTGTCGTTTGCTTTCTTTAATGGCATTGAAAATTGAAGCACTGAAAACTCCGGTAGACGTCTCGCTCTCTGGTAACGTCTTCTTGCTTGGTTGCAACAACGGCGAAGATCGTCAATAGTATCCGTCCACCAGTACACTGAGGAATGATGTTTGTCAGGCCTTGAACGGGTCATAGCTGTATCACAAGCTCCAGATATAAAAGAGGTTAGTACGCCTTTTCCTCGGCTGACCCTTTAAATTCATACTCGTCCTCTAGCATTAAAGTGAACGCGGCGCCATCGAAGGTCTTCGTGTTCCAGCTGTTGGTTCTCCATTGAGAACTGTTCTTTCTTGTAGGCGTATCCAGTGTGATCAATATAGCCTGGTGATCACTGTTTGTATAAAATCCACAAACCTTCCAAGTTGCGATCCGATGCAGGCGACCGCTCACAAACGTCAAATCGATGATGCATGATCTTCCTGCTCTTGTGAACGTCGGGTTTGTTTAGGAACATATCACTCATTTGTCCGAAAGCTTCGAGGATAACTTCACCGCGTCGATTTGTTAATCTACTTCTCCATTCAGTTGCCCACGCGTTGAAATCACCCGCTATGATAGCTGGCTTATGGCAACTAGCCTCTAAGAGAATGCGATCCAACAAATTTGCAAAGTCTTCTATTGTGATGCTGGGATAGGCGTAGGAGCTAAAGATGTACACGTCATTGATCTTCACCTATACAAAACGGGAATGCGATGTAGTATTCACTTCCTGAATAGCTTGGGAATTACAGGCCCACACAGCATCTTTACCACTCACATCGGATACCCACGAGTTTCCTTCAAGATTTTTATATTGTTCGCAGATTATAGCGACGTCGATGCGCTGTTCCCGTACTGTTTGGTAAAGGAGATCTTGTGCAGCTTCACAATGGTTCAGATTTAGTTAAGTATTATCATCTGCGATGTTGTTGGATTTGCATCATTGTTCTTAATGCTATACGGAAAGCTTGACACTTACTACTTCCGCTGGGGTGGTCAGCCTCTCCTTTTCCCAGACATAGTGCGCATTGCGGTTTCTGGTCACAGTCAGTAGCTTTGTGACCCGCTTTGCCACAGTTTCGACATAAGGAGGTCCTATCCTTTCCAACACAATTCCGGGCTATGTGTCCGTACTCCCAGCAACGGAAACATTTTGCAACTCTTAGTCTTTCGCGTATACGGCTAACAACAAAGCCTAATCGAACCTTTCCTTTAGCCATAATCTTCCTAGCTTGGAGAACCAGAAGTGAAATAACCGCTGTTTGTGAACCTCCATATCCTTGACGGATAGATTTCACTGCTATGGTGGGCACTGAATCTTCACCCAGGAGAGGTTTTAAGGCCTCCGCAACCTCCTCTTTTGTGGTGCGAGCATCCAAGTCTCGTAGCTCGAAAAGGGACTCCCTCTTCCAAGCCCGCACTTCTGCCCCTTCACCAAGCACATTGAGCTTTTTAGTGCAGCCAGAGATTGCTCATTCATTCGGTCCAGTTGGAGTAAAAGGTAGCCTTTATTAATTTTCCGAACCTTTGTGATTGATGAAACCATTTCCACCAATGCCGGATCTTCTCTCACCTTTCACAGGACATCTGAGTTCGACTGGCTCTCCGGTATTTTTACTATGACAGCATCAGGCTTCGGTGGCTTAAGGCGAGGTTTCTTCCTCGATCTTTTTCGGACTTCTTGGCAAAGCTCCTCCTGTATGCCTACACCAAGGTTTGTCTAGTAAATATTTTAAAATTTTAAATAATCAAAGACAAGTGTTTTATTTAGTCTTGACCGAGGTTTCTAAATAATTCGCTATACAGGAAGAGCGCTACAAAGCGTTAAGTTGAGTCTCAAATGATTTTGTAGCATGGTGTACCTAGCTAGCTTTGAGAGTCACCTCCCTGGTATTGTATCATGTAATATTTTGAGATAAAAAAAAGTTTTAAGCAATTGGTGAAAATTATATTATTAGTTGACCATTCTTAAAATTAAATTCAGTATTAGCGGTTACCTATTTTTTTAAAAAATAAACTATTTAACTTACACTTCAGCAACAATTCGGACAGAACTTGCCAGAAGTGGAGTTTTATATTATTGAATTTTTTACTTTTTGGCCATTTTATCGAAAAGGGTCTAAGGCCTCGCCATACCAATGTTCTAGGACCCTTATTGAAATAGTTTGACAGAGCGTCGATTCCGAATTTTCAAAATATATTCCTCTACAGTACATTTAATTTTGTTTATTTGGAATAATTTACCTCATTGTTAGCGAGAATAAAAAATGGATAAACATAAATTGTGAAAGAATTTGATTACTAATTAAAAGAGAAAATGTATGTTTTCCTGTTTCCATGGTTGTTCACAATGGTCATATATTTTTTAGAATAGTTATAGCGACCCCAGAAACATAGTAATCGTACATTTATATCAAACCGTTAATGTAAATATCGTAAGAGTATGTATTTCGATCGTGGATATAAAGAAGCTGCCATTGTGTAACGCGCAATAGAACGCACAAGGTAATTTCAACGCGAAGTAAAAGAAATTGATAAGTGAAGCACCATGTTTCTTTTTGATAATTTCTGTATATATATAAAGGTTCCAATCTTTGTCCACAATAAAATTTTGAAATACTGGACCGATTTATATACTGTTTATTTTTTTTCTCAAATGTCCCCTGTCATGGGAAGGTTTAAAGCCACTGATGTCCGGTAAAAAATAAATTTATAAATAAAATTAAACATTTTTGGTGGGTAACTCACAAAGTATACATTTTTTACTGTTATTTTATACCAATTGTATTTATACCATTTGTATTTTTCTAAAGAATAAGAAAAAAATATTACTCGTAGCATTAAATTATTTGATATTGGGAACAAAATGTAAAACCCTGATAAGGTTTCCAATATGTACGTCTTGATGTCCATTGTTCGTATAATGGTTCATAATTCCTCTGGATTTTATCCAATTCCTGCTTTACTACAACCGTTAGAATGTTATTTGAATGGCGATTAAATTCCCTACAAAGCAAAAAAAAAAAAATTGAATTCAGACAATTATTGGAGAAGATGCAGTCTACTGAACATTTACCATAGAGTTTAAGCAGGTTTTCTTTGAATTTTGTTTATTTCTTATTATAATTTGAAAAAAACAAAAAAACATTCTGAATGATCATTTGAATGATAGTTAATTTCCTACATAGGCCAATAATAGTAATGAGACATGAAACAGTTTTTGTATTACAGTTGTATAGAATCCGTGATTATAATAAATTTTTGATTCAACTATTAATCCGATGTGTGAATGAAAATAATAAAAATGTAAGTTTAATTTTAACTAAATATATTAATTGATATCAAACTTTCAATTGATCTGTATACATCATCAAATCTAACATTAGCGAAGCATTGCCGGTTATGCTAATTTTAAGTAAAATCAAAACTTGTAAAGCGTACAATTATGTAAAATATCACCCCTATATTTGGAGTTTTAATTACATTTAAAAAGAGTTAATCAGTGTTCAGCGTTCCTCATCTAGTATGTATATTCTAAATACCAAACTAATTTGTGAATAAATTAACTTTTTCCATTGATTGCACACAGATAATGTTAATAATAATAATAAGAAAGCGAACACAATTAGCAAAGCAATAAAACTGTCAGAACAAAGACCATCAGACATAACTAACCTAACGGAGCTTAAAATTTTCAACGAATGGTAGGGGAACATGAGAAATATGCGAGATTTTTCCTGTTAAGATAAGGCACGTAGCCTGTGTTTAAGAAATAAGACTCATGTCCCAGCTCACTTCGCCCTTCGTAGAACCTTAGTCCAACCTAACAATTTTAATATCCCCCTTTCTTGAATTAAGTATTAAAACAATATTATAGTCCCACATTCAAATAAATATATTATACACTTGATATACTATATATAAAAAATAGGAAATTCTATTGCAAATTTTCTTTAAGACAATAAAATACGACCAGAATGCAAGAAACAGCTAAGCATTTACAATAAGGGGTGGATAGTACAATTATTATTGAAGTTGTTATTCGAATTCAATTATTATATTCATAAATCCGAAAAGAGCAAAACTTCGTTATAACGGTCAGGGCCCCAGAAAAAGAGTTGTATAACCGGAAAATCGAAGGAAAAGTACTAAAATAAATGAAAAGAAAATGTAGTATAAAATAGAATTTTCTAATTGATTAGTTGGTTTTAAAATTTCGTCGTTCTCAAGAAAAACTATTCGAAAAAAATTAAGATAAATAAATATGGTTATTTGGGACCTCACAACGTGTATTTCCGCACATAACTCGAATTAGAAAATTCTCACGATGGCAATACTTTCCCTTACTGTATATACATATATCGATATATCATAAATATATTGATAAATGAAAGTAAAACAAATGTTACGGTGCGCGCGTCACATGACTTTCACTTACGCTCCTAAGTTTTAAGTAGATAGGTGCACTCTGTTCAATTAAACACTAATATTTTGTGATTTTCGACAAGAATAGAGAAATATTGGGAACAAAACATAATTATTTTTCTGATGCTATAAAAATATAAATTTTGGGTTGAGATGGAAATAACGAATATCAACTTTTTTCCTGCCAAGAATAGATTTTAACAAAAGATGACGAAATCTTTTAATATTTGCTAACAATCGGGAGAGTTGTCTCGGTTTTTTTCTGATTTCCCCTTCTTTCTCGTTTAGTTATTCGTCAATTTTTTTAATATTTTGTATTTATCTATTATTTAATACTGCCAACAGTGAGTACTGGTCATTTATTTTAAATAAAAAACCAAATAAGGGTACTTTAATGGATGATTTTTTAAATATTCCCCATGTTAAACAATTGCAATGAGTATAACACCTATCTGATATTAAACAACAGCCAATTGTACTTTCATGTATTGAGTTTAATGAAAATCATTAGAGCCGTTATTATAAATCGAAAAAAATATGGATATGTATTCCGTTAAGTGGCTCTTGCACCCAGGCCAACACCCACCCCTAACCACCCCAGGCCAACACCCACCTTAAATATGTAATTTCAGTTTCGGAGCACTCTTCTCATTGAGCTAGGCTGACCACCAATTTTTATTTTCATTCCAGTTTATATGAAGACTTGAAAAACTGAATTTTCTTTTAAATATCTAACATTGTATTGGAAAAATGGACATTGTGCATTGAAATTTATTTTCGAGGGTGTTTTATAGTTAATTATTAGCGGATTTTTTCCCGTCAGAGACAAATTGTGCTAGGAGCAGTAAGATAAACTAACAATTCTCTAAATCTAACGTTTATGACTGATTGAAATAAATATTTGTATACTCCTTCAATATCATTTATTAAATATAATTTACCAACCGAAAGTTTATATAATAATTTTACTAGGAATTTCAACATGGTTTAGGTAAGAGAGAAATGTTTCCTGCCCAAATATCGTACATTCATACCATACATACATATTGAGAAAAATAAATATAAAATATAATAATAAAAATCTACTTATTTGCGCACATCACACAACTTGCACTTACCACCCTTCTTCATTAATCTTCACTCGTTTTAAGCATTTTATTTATTACTCAGGATGGCAATACTACATTTCCATTTCTAGCAAATGTAAAAATCAACTCTTATTCTCTTTTCGTGTTTTCATAGTTGTTATGACAGGATTCATAATAAAATATAGTTAACTCAATTAATTAATATAATAATTCGAAAATATTCATTTTCCCCTGGGAGTAATCATCTAATTCATTCATAGTTTATAGTCATCCATTTTTTATTACTGCAAAAAAAGTGTATTTATTATTTAAAATAAACAAAATTAAAGGTACTTTATAGAAAGTAATTTTTAAAATTTATATCAAGTACCGTAATTGTACATTCATATAACTAGATTAAGCAAAATCGTTAAAGCCGTTTTCGAGTAATCGGTAAATGGGTGTAAAAACGATTATGTAAAGTGGCACTTCTGGTAAGTAGATTTTAGCGAAAAAGTAGCAGTGGCATATACTCACTTTAAATACGAAGTTCCAATTATATACAACTTTTCGTTTTTAGTTCACACACGGGACCATTCAGGGGTCTTGGTTATTCAGAATCAGGTTACCTTAAAACATTCAATAACAGTTTAACGATCCCAATGCTTTCCCTTATTGTATATTATATTTATTTAAAAGTGAAAGTAATAATTATAAAATTTGTTAGTTGTAAATAAAAATAGATAAATAAAATAATAAGTAAAGAACTAAAATGAAGAAAATTAAAGTTTAGTAAGTAAAACAAATAACGTAGAACACATTTATACTGATGCACAGTGTATACAATATGCTTAGGGAACTCCAAACTAAGCCTCTCACATGTAGAAGATAAAGCAGAACCCTTGGAGATCCCAGTACTTCTCTTCTAATCATGTCACTCGGGCGAGTGAGCTTCAGCGAAGAATAATACTTATTTATCAATGAATCTCTTTATTGTCATTTTTTTATTCTCCTCGAACAAACCGAATTTTTTCGCCTTTAGAAAAGATGACTCATTGCGGCGAAACAAAATGTAACATTCATGGGATGAATGAGACGAATTTTCAGAACTCGTTAATTTAGCCGGGCCCTAAGCGTGCCTCTTTATGAATGGAGGGCTTAATAATTAATGAACGGAAGGTAGCCCATTCACGTGACGGCCGGGAGGGTGAAGTTCATTCAAGAGAATAGTGTCCCCTATGGTTCCAGGTAATCGATTCTTATTATCTTACGTCCCCCTTGTGAAATATTAACATATATCGTGCCACGGAGCAGTTAACTTCTACGATACGCGACATTTCGAATTCCACTGAAATCCAATAATGTTCAATTAACAATAGAATCAATGAAGTTGAAACTCTTTGTCATCGTTGTCAATTAATCACTAATATATTGATGAACTTAATTACGTAAAACATTCCTGTTATATTTATAACATGAATTTTTAAAAATATTATTCATTTTCCTTTTTTAAGAGTTATTTTTTAAAATTATTTAACTATTATTAATTATTTTTATCATACTTTTGTTGATCGTTTTGTTATTTACAACACATTAAATACTGAACACTAAAGATTCACTAAACATATCTACTAAATATATTCAATTTATAATATATTATGTATAATATAAATATATCACTGAATATGCATAATTTTACGATAGTAGTAAAATCTCTTGAATAACAATAAAGCCAATCATGGTTGTAAAAAACAGCATATAGTATAATTTATTTTATTGTAATGATGTTTCTAACCATTATGCAATAAATATAATTAGTTTTATGAATATCCAAAAATACGTATGAGCTTTAATAAATATGATAATACTTAACAAAAATTCCATTTATGATTGGTTTGATTCATTTCAACAGTCTCAGTCTTTGTTAGCAAGCTTTTAGTTAGTCTATAATTCAATATTTATAATAAAATATTATAAATATAGACTTAAGTCTTAATACATATATTTCATAAACAAATATTTGTTATTGTTTTTTTCCAAAAGCTTATGAGCTCCAAATGCGGGTGTTTTGTGGTGAAGAAGGAATGTTTACGCGTTGTTTGGCAACTAGTTCTGACCATTAAATGTCTCTGGGGTTATAAGATTTTAGAACTTGGCGTACGGCCATTCCAACTGTCACGCCTCAACATCTTTCCTCTTTCTGGTTTTATTAGCACAAATGTTACAGCCTTTACCCAATTCTCAGCGATGATACAATGATTTATGTGTTTAATTTTTTTTTTTTTTTTTAAATTAACTATTTCAGATTAATGCTATATAAAAATAAATGGTCATCCCTTATTCGTTCCAATAACACAATACTTACGTTAAAATCAAACAGTTCTTCGCTACTTTACCAGCGCGCCGTAGTTATCACTGTACTCTAATGGTAGAATTTATTAGATTGAGTGTCAATGACCCCTATGTTGAATCTCCAACAGATTTTAAGAAAATCATATATGAACAATACTCTATAGTTAGAAACATTTTCTAACAGCTGGGCAACATTGTTGTAAAAAGAAAGTCTTGTTTTAATACAATAATCCGAGGAAAGGACCCAAGTTGAGAAATAAGAAAGGTATATGGCTTGGTTTTTATAATTTTTCGCATTTCTGTTTTTTATAAGTGACAGAAAATTCATAAAAAATAAATAAATAAATTAGTAAGATGACAAATTTCTATAAAATCTATTTAAAAAAAAAACACCTTATCATTTTTTTAACAAATAAATTATTTTTACTAAATCCAAAACAACGGAAAAAATGTAGCTAAATAAGTTTATATTCGGTTATAACCATTTTTATTTTTAATAAATAAATACAGATACAAATTGGAAATTAGTAATATAAAAAATAGAATAAAAAAGGTATAATTCCAATTAGTACATGCATTTATTTAGAAGATTTTCATATCTATATTTTTTTCTCCTTTCATTCTTAATTTTAATATTACTATTTAGCCTGTATATTATTATACAGTTTGAATATTGTTACAATATTACAGTATGCATTTTTTTCAATACTATTTATGTACATATATTATCTATTATCTTCTTATATTTCATGTTATTCTGCATTTCATTTTATTCATTATGGCTCTTACCTGGTTTTTTGTTCTTAGCCCCGACGAAGGCCAGAAATTCTAGACGAAACGTTGACACTAATAAAAAGATTTTTTATTTGTGTTAAGTAGATTTTTGTAAACTGCTAGTTGCTGGGACACCTCAGGCATGTGTTTACCTTAAATAGAATATTCTTTTTGTTATTCAACTGGGCTGACAACAACGTCACAGACAGATGCTTAGTCCAGTTTGCGAGGTTATTAATTATTTGGACTCAAAATACTTCTAATGAAAACTCGGATTCGAAATATTTCACGATAGCAGTTCTTCCCCTTACCTACTATACATATGATATTTGGATAAAAGAAACTAAAAACTTGATGTGAAACAATAAAAAAAAAAAAAAAGACACTACTGTCTAAAGAATTCACTAAAGATAAGAATGACAACTAAACTTTTGAAACACGCATGCTTTCTACGTTTCTTCAGGTCTTTAGGATTCAAACAATCTAAATTCTCTGATATGAAGGCTATCCCAGCCAAAATGAATCGAATAAACAAAATTTTTGTAATAGAAACGACGTTATCCAACTCGGACCATAGACCTCAAGGTCTTCTTTTAGTAGGGCTCGACTAAGAAGAAGTTTATGGCAGGCATTCGAGGACAGTCAATGAACCTGAGATACTATTGAAACGAAAATGTGCTAGCATAACGAAATGGATTTTCCATATTTCGACCTAAATATGAAACATTCAGGAATTCGGGCGCTGTCTATTCCGTAATCACAAATGGGTAAAGTATTAGGAAGAAAGAAAAACATATTTGTGCCGATCCGCAGACAGTTCCAAGTATCAACTGACCGGTGAAGTACCAACAGCAAACAAATAAATAAAAAAGAAATCTATATTTATAACCAATACCTGTAACTTCACTTCAACAAAGAATCAACATAATTAATTATCAAGGAAAACACATAACCGACTTGCCTATTAGTCACAGCTAAGGCAATAAATTATCACGCAAACTCTGGAGGACAAAGAATAATTACCGATTTACGAGGTTCCAAACAATCTAAGATATGAAGTTGAAGTAACGTTTCTTGGAATATATGATTTGCTCACGTAGTACCTGGCCCAAAGTACCCACTGGCCTTCAAGGCCCCAACATAGATTAAACAGGTTCATCAAATAAATTCATATAATAAGTTTATAAACCAAATTAATCGTCAGTTGGATTAAGCCATAATATAAATAAATAATTTAAAAAGGACATTGTACTGCTGCAAACCAAAAAAGTTGTGTTTTCTCAGTCACGAATCCTAAAAGTATGAACCAATGTTCATGTGCCCAATACATCATTCCTCAGCAAACCTTATTTAATTGTTTTCTAAGGGACAAAGTAAAATTATACTGGCCGAACCGTTCCTTTATTTCCATTAATTGTGATGGTTCTTACTACTCTTGATTTTTAGGTTAGTTATCAACCTTTTGCGTAATTAATCTCGCCTGACTTACCGTTTAGTTTCCTAGTTGCTCGCTCACATTTATGTAACTGTAGAGTAATGTACCAACTGACAGTTATAAAACCCATGTTGTTTGAAGACTAAGTGTAACATTAAATTGTGGAAAACGAGATAATTTTCAAGCTACTGCCATCGACCACTGTAAGCGCATTAGGGCGCCAATCTAAGGAACCATATTAAGAACCAACTACCTCTGATTTTGTTAAATAAAAACAAATAGGGATGCTTCTTGGTTAAATAAAATATTGTATTTGTTAAAAAGAAAATTCAACAAAATTCAGTGTGATTCGAGACTCATGTTAAAAAAAACCTCATGTTAAAAAAAATAATTTAATTTAATAACCAATTCATAACGGTCAACAAAAATTAAAAGTCAATATTTTTTTTTTCAAAACTGTTTCCTCTATTATTTTTCGACCAATGGTTTTCAAAATCAGTTGATATGATCAGCATTCACTCTTTTCACCAACCCATTGATTGATAAAGTACTTTGTACCTGAGTCGATTCATGTTTTTTAAAAAAAATATTCTATTATAGTGAACTCGGACCCACTCCTAAGAGTTGATAGTTGAGTGCCTTAACCACCGAGCAAGAGCCCACAATAACACAGCTAGTGCGGCATGTCCACTATTAAAATATTCCAACCCATAACTAATTCTTCCAGTTACTACTCAAATAAATAACCTCAAACTGTGTGAAAACATAAAAACAAAATAAACAAACGAAATCGCTTTGCCATACCTTGGCAGATCACCCTAATATACGGCAATGTTTTCTTGTTTGTGTGTCTAATTCTGGAAACAACTCTATTTCCATGCTGTCATCGAGAAATTCGCCCCTGACAAAATGTACGATTTGCGAAAAATGGTGGCGCCTGGGAAATTGTCATTGAGAACCTGTCGAGTTATGCAACAACAATCCCTGGAATGCGGACGTCTCTGCCCACAACGTGAAATTTCAGCCTGTGGAGCCAGGAGTCCACGCGCCCTTATAAAAGTTACCCTTGCAAATTTCTTGAAATATTATCGTTTTTAGTTTTACTTAAAATTTCATAAATCACTGTTATAGGATACACCTCTCAATTTTAATAATTTGACCAAGAAAATTGTAAGAAGCACATACCAGTCCTTGAACCTGGTCTACCGGTCCTTTTCGAGACCTTCACATCCCCGGTTAATGTGGAATGTATAAAAGAAAAACCTCAAATTTTAATTTAACACATATATTAAGTAAAAATTAAAATGCAATAAAAAAATAAACTTGATATAAATGATTTAATTTAAGTGTACAAACGATCTTAAAGTTTTTAGGAGTTAAAAAGTCAGCTAATTAGTTTTACAGAACTTGATGCGTTCTCAGCACCTTTTTTTCTTTTATTTTTACCACTGGTTAATAGGGAGAGGTTGTAACCGTGGTTCTACTTGACTTCTATTGCCTGAACATTAAGTCCCATTAATCAAAAATTTAGAGAGTCTGGCTACTTCAAATCTGAGGACTGACGAATAATTACCTTAAATTATCTTACTCTCAACGTATTGTTTCTATCTACAATATTTCTGCTGTATGTACATACGTGTTTTATGTAATATTATATATATAACCACAAAACAAAGATTTATGTTGTTAATTAATTGTATTACTTTTCTTTTGATGCCTCGATTTATCTAGATTGTATTAGTGTTGAAAATGATAAACTAATTTTTTTATCGAAAAAATAAATAATAATTTAATGAAAATAAAAATGCCAATTAGGCATCGACGAATAATATTAGTTGATGATTTTTTATAAGCCTACTAAAAACTGATATACACACTTTTAGATTATTTAATTCAATTTTTGTTTACGTTAACATTAGATATCTCAATAAACCATCCTAGGTGGTTAACAGAAGAATGTATGGGGATTGTTGTTTAACGGTTTTTGACAATTTCCTTGTAAACGGTGATCAAAATTAAAATTCGTACAGAATAAAATCGTTTTCCAAATAGAAATCCACATGTAATAGCAAAGAAATGTCATAATTTGAGTTTCCTTGACCAGTCGATGAGACTAATAAGGCTATCATGACAATGAAGCCTAAAATATGATGTTGAATCCTCATAAGAAATTGCATTTTAAAACGGTTTGGTTTCTAAGTTTTTTTTTTGTTTTTTTATTTCCCATTTCACGAAATTCGTCAAACAGCTTTCACAGTATATAACAGCTAACCGGGTTTGGCGTTATTCGCTTTCAGCACGCGTCGGATCAAAAAAGAGCCAGTATAGAGTTCATCTTGATCTCATTTTCTACAGAATCAGTATTAAAAGTTCATTGGAAACTTTGGATTTTGCACGTGTGAAAAACTGAATAAGGTAGAAAGTTAAGAATATCCTCAAACGATGGACTATATTCCACTGAACGATCTAACTCAGCCAAAATCAAATAAGAACTCCAAAAATTGTAGAGGTTAGGGAGGTGATGTTTTATACTGGGATATCATGTCTAATTTCGAAATCCATAAAAGCGTTTCGAAGTTCAGGATACTTTGCTTGTGCTTGTTTTTATAATTTTTGAAATTTATTGAAGTTAGTGGCTTGTAAATCGAGTTCTGTCAGTGAAACAATATAATATTATCAATAAAATGTTTTCCACCGGTGGAATAATTTCGGACATATATATATTTAATAAAACCGCCCTTGGGTAATATTTTAAATGGCAGGAGGATGTTACGATAGGTCGCACAATATTACAAATAATAGATAAGAAACAGGATACCAAGCCTTCATTTAAAAAAATTTCCTGTTTCATACAAATAGATCTATTTAAAATAAATTTGCGAAACTACACACAGCTATTTTTAAAAATTCCTGCGTATGGGAAAATTAACATCGCGAATGGAATTTATAACACGGTAGTGATAAATTCCTATTAAATGGTCTCATCTGACAGGATCGTCCCACAAAACGTGTTTTTACCAGGAGGACGTTCCAACGTGTTTGTCAGGAGGACGTTCCAAATGAGTAATAAATACACACGTTCCTTGCCTGCTAAATCAAAGGGCAAATATTGGACTGTTAGGAATGTGATTTGCTCGAATTTCAAGTCTCAAATTCATTGTTATTGGCTGAATAAATTTCAATCTCATTTATTTTCTAGGCAATTTGAATTTAATTTTATCCGATATTTTTTGTAGAGTCATCAAAGAGATTTATCAGGTAGTGGACGGATTCCTACAGTCGTAAGCTACCTATTAATATACGCTCTCATTTTATTCTTGTATAAAAGCCTACACAAAAATATTTCTTTTTTTAATAATTTATTTATTGTTATTTACAACTGAATACATATATATACATCAAGTAAATTTGTTGTACGTGATATAATGGCATAATACAAACATCTGGAGAATCTATTCATTGATAGAACTCCAAAAATATAAGGGGTAGGATCGGAGTAGATCTCGAGGCCATCTTCTTTTCAGACGCCTAGGAGGATTATTAGGCAATGAAGGAGAATCTAGGTTAGAAGTTTATTTGGTTTGGGTGGTTGGGAAGTTTATCATGGAAGGATTGGTATCTGGTTCTGGGCAAATTGGCAACATATGGGACATTGAGGTCCTGATGGATGACTTGATTTGTGATAAAGTAAGGAGCATTAAGGATTTTACGAAGGATTTTGGACTGTAAGGATTGGATTCGGTAGGGATTCGATGATTTAGTGGAGCCCCATAGCTCAACTCCGTATGTCCAGATAGGCCATATAATAGTCATGTAGATCAGTCTTTTGTGATGGATTGGAAGTTTAGACCGCTTGTCTAGTAAATGTTGTAACAGTCGGAATCGACGAGGAGTTTCCTGTCTTTTCAGTCTTGTATGAGGATTCCATGTCAGTTATTTGTTCAAATGTAGTCCTAAGTAACGGATATGTTCAACATGAATAAGTGGGGTTTTATTAAAAGATACTCTGGGGGACAAGACGAAGGTCTACGACAAAGGGTAAATGTGATTTAGTGGGATTTATTCTTCAAGGGTGGTGATGTGGGATTGGAATACAATGGAAGGATCATTATTCACAGACAATAGGCATGTGTTATCAGCATACGTGGTGAAAATAGTGTTAGGATGGGTTGGGATGTCAGCTGTAAAAACTGTATAAATGATAGGACCAAGGATACTACCCTGAGATACACCAGCAGACTGAGGAAATAGGGAGGAATAAGCACTGTTGTGATTTTCTTTAAATACCCTGTAGGAGAGATAAGAACGGATAATAAGAAAATAGGGGGGTAGGAATTTATGGATCTTGTATAGCAGTCCTGGGTGCCAGACTCGGTCAAAAGCCTGTTCTACATCAAGAAAGACTCCCGAGCAGTACATTCCGCGCTCCAAAGAAGACGAGATATCAACCACACGATGGCATTGCTGGATAGTGGAGTGGGATGTTCCGAATCCAAACTGGTGATCTGGGATTATGTGGGTGGAATCTAGAATGGGGTACAGGCGTTTTAAGATGAGTTTCTCAATGGTTTTGTCCATGATAGGTAACAGAGAGATAGGACGGTAGGAGAATGGTGTTCTGGCAGCTTTCGAAGTTTAGGAATCATTTTGATTATGGATAATTTCTATGGGTCAGGAAAATATGTGGATCTGAGTACAGCATTGTAGATGTAGGTGAGCAATAGAACAAAGTTTCGAGGAATATGTTTTAGAATATGAGATATTATTAGGTCATAACCAGGAGCTTTTGCGGGAAGGTAACTTCTGGATGATGGATATCTCTGAAGGATGAAGTGCTTTATGTGGCAGGGTCATTTGGAGCGGGGTATTCAATTCTTCTTCAATGTCTTAAAGGTGGGTTGAATTAAGGATGTCAGGGTGTGGGTCAAAGGTTTTAGAAATGTGCTGGCATAATATTTGAGATTTTTCTTCGTCCGATTTTATCCATGTTTGAGATTCAGTGATTAAGATTCTTGAAGTTGAGAAGCTTCTTAGCAGTCATGAGGTTTTCAGTTAAATTTTGCATTTTCTAAGTTTGTTTGTTAATTTAGTATAATATTTTTTATCTATTGGGAATCTAGTCCTATGCCACTTCGCTCTTGCTCTGAGCTTTTCCTTTAATAAGATGCGAATGAGCTGTGGCAAGTTAGTATGTAGGCATTATTAATTTTACTGATAGTTGTCTTGTCGTATATACAAAATCTTATAGATTCTGTAAAGTTGTCTAAGGCTTCGTCAAATGAGTCAATGAGTGGAATTTTTAAGTTCAGTTTGTTTTCCAAATCATCACAAAATTTGTCACAGTCAACTCGTCCTTTGATCACACAAAAATATAAAATCCTTTTATATTTTATTAATTCTTACATGATAATGCGATGTAAATGTGATTTATTCTTTACTTAGACGCAACTTATGGCATAATAAGAACTTCGAAATAAGCTATTTTCATATCTTATTTAAATAACAAATTAAATTAATATAATATATACATAAGCATTATAAGAAAGACATTTTCGACCAATAAACCCCAAATACTGGGCTTGATTTTCAAAATAAAATTTGATTTTTCAATCAACTAAAACAATCATTTTCTTTACTGGCTCCTTATTCACTGCATTTATTTATTTCGAAACAATTATATCCTCAAGATTAAAATTTTAGAAAAAAAATGTTAAATTTTTTATAGATAGGGAGAAAATCTTTTTTGAAGCGATGTGAGATTAAAATTCGACAACAGAGTGAAATTCCTACTAACTAAAAAACTACTACATTATTCATCTTTACCAATCCACAGCCCCGCTGTCATGGGATGCACAACGGCTCTACTTCTTCTAAAGACTTCTTATTAACCCATAATATTCTTTCTCACTCATGAGTTCAGTGCCATCTGCCGATTTGTGCTTCATGGTATACATTACTACTACTGCTCTACTGCCTGGTCGTCATCAAAGGGGAATACGTTTTCCTGAACTTGCTTCATCCGTTATCTTCTTTTTCTTGAGCAAAACTAGAATGCATGTTCCATTTTCATTTTATATCAAAGGAAGCCACAATCTAAGATCATCTCGCTTGAAACAGGCAAATATACCCTGAAGCAAACGCGGTATTAATGGTCAACCTCGCCGTGTTTCAGGGATATTTGTTTTGCCGGGAATCAGGTGGTGGGTCCAAGATGGAAATGAAGATGATTCCAGCGTCTCTGTCATCCCTTAAGAATGTCATTTTTATCTTATTACACTAGTGAAGACGCAGCTCTTTTGGTTGGGACCATCCGTGAGGTCAGTCGGAGGCACAACGATGAAGACACAGTTAGCACCATAGGAGGCAGTGGGAACACATTGGGCTGTCACGAAATTCAGCATCCATCTAGGTCTTTCGCAAGTTCTTCAACCTTGGACCACGTCTGACCTATTTTCCATACTCTTTTTCCAGGGTTCTCCCTCAGGACTCTATCGTCAGCTTACACTGAAGCTTCCATTCCAGGCTCTACCAATTTATAATGTTTTCTGAGGGTATGCCCAAATATTCTCAATTTCCTAAGATTTATTACCTAGTTTAGTTTATTTTTATAAAGTTTAGATAGATTATTTTAAATTATTGAGATAGAAAGTATGTATTTAAAAAATGAATATGAATCCAGTAGACGCATATGTCAATAATTGAGCACAACAATTTGACCTAAAAACACGAATAAATCAGACATTCCAAATTTGTCGCGGACTAAAAATAATTTTGGAGAAGAGATAGAAAGTAGAAGGAGAAAGTTGTGATTATAGAGATGATATCAAGTAGCACTTACTCAGGTTATTCAACTCTAGTTCTACTTGATTGCTGTTCAAAATGGCCATTCTATAAAATATACAACTCTGTGAAAAACATCAAGTCCTAAGCCACCTTGGAAAGTTCCGCTGGTCAATTACATTTCATGAGTCATCCAAAGGATTATAATAAAGCATCAAAATGTATCATCCTGCGTTCAAAGGCTTTATTTCTAATAAAATAAATTTAGACTTTTTCGATTAAATTTAGAGATTAAAAATTTCGCTCTTTTCTTCTAGCCAGAAGACAAGTCTAATATTTTTCAGATATTCAATATAAAATATATTAAATCAAAATTGTTCTTTTCCTTTGAAGTTAAAACAAATTCATTAATTCTAGGACTGCTTGTGCGTACAGGATAATGATACATTGTTGTAAAAAGTTATACTATCATCATGACAAATTTCCTTATTAAAAGTAATTACTGAAAACATAGTAATAGTAGTTATTGTCTTACCAATAAATATTGTAATGAGAGTATTGCCAACGAGAATAACAAAGTAAGTTGATTTAAAATAGAAACAAGATAGGATTAAGTTCAACTCAAAGTGAAAGTTTGTGATGCTTGCACCGCAACAGATTTTTACTTCAACTCAGCTATATAAGAAATATAGAGTAAAAGCAAGTATTGTGATTTTGAAAAATTTCGAATCTTACTTTTTAACGGGAATACACCTTTTTAGGCTCCTCGAGCCAAGCAAGACTAGCAGATTGGTTTTTGTGTATATGTCTGTGTGACGCTATCCATTATAACATCTTTCCTATCGTTTATTTGTCCGTTGAATTGTTTCTTAATCCCAAAGATACATAAAAATACAAGTACACTTTACCCTGACGAAAAATGAATCCTATGATTACTTCAGTAATGTTACATCATATCAGACATTGAAATCGTTAGGAAAGACGGTTGGTTAACCAAACCACATTCATAATATGTCATTCAGATGATACTACCATTTCAAAACCTTTAACGAGTTTCTTTTATCCATTTAATCCGGAGGTTGAAAAATTGATTGGAAGTAGTGGAACGAACAATAAGAAGATAAAAAAAACGAACAAAAAAATATCAATCTGTTTCTAAAAAAAAAAAAAAAAAAAATAGTGCACCAAAAACATGAGGGGTAAGAAGAAACAGCGGAGGAACGAGGACACCCCAACAGGCGTCGATTAAGGATGAATCATCCTCGACCTACCTGGTCAACGTAAGCGTCTGTCCTGAAATGAATCCTTTAGTCATTGGGAAAACCTAGAATGGCCGCTCCTGGAAGCATCTTCTTGGTGGCCTAGAATGAACAATGGCAGGATGGACGAGTCGATCTTTCTGGATCCAGGCATGAATTGTTATGATTAGACTGAGGCTGTGCCAGTTATGATTCTAATATTAGGTATTGTGGAAGAACAGTTATACTAAAATTCATTGAATGCTAGTGCTCAAAAGCAGAAAATAAATTAACAGTTTTAGACTGGAAAATTATAAATTACAATTATGAATATTTTTCAAAATACATATTGCCGCTTTGTTGATATCAAATAGTGGCACTTCTAAAAAAAAAATAAAAATAAAATTGATTTAATTTTGTTCCAAAGGTATTATCCATCAATACATGGTACAATCAATAGAACGTCAAGTACAAAATAAAATAGTGTCAAATGTGACACTATTCAAGTAAAGCACCAATATCACAACAAATTTCTCAAAATATCTTTTCACTAGAATGAAAGGAAATATAATTATGTGAATTATTGTAATTTAGCAATTAAAAAATTACTTAGCCCACCCTATTTGAACAGAAACTTAAAAGTTAGCATTTGCGAAACTAATATTGTGGCCAACATGTTACAATATCAAACGTCAAGTAATGTAATTTATACATCATTATCTTTCCTTTATCAGTTTAGAAGAATTTAAAATAATTTTATTTAAATATTTTTTAATATATCTTTATTGAAATTTACTGTACACTGTACATTTATATTCATACATCCAGTAAATTTGATTTTAGTTTATAATAGAGTGATACAGGCGTGTAGAGAAACTACCCATTGGTAGCGCTCTAATGACGTTTTTACATTAGAAGGTCTTGTGGCAATATTCTTTTCAGGCGCATCGGAGGATTGTCAGGAATGGAATAGGAAGCAAGGTTAGAAACTAGTGGGTTTGGGTGGTTATGGAGTTTGTAATGGAAGGGATGGTATCTGGTTCGGGCTAGATTGGTCACATTTGGAACATTAAGGTCTATATGTATGATTTCATTTGTGACAAAGTAAAGAGCATTGAGAATTTTACGAAGGATTTTGGATTGTAAGGATTGAATGCGAGAGGAATTCGAAGATTTAGTGGTGCCCCGATGCTCAACTCCGTATGTCCAAGTTGGCCTTATTACATGTAGATCAGTCTTTATAAATTGGAAGTTTAGACCGTTTGTATAGTAAGTGCTGTAATAGTCGGAATTCATGTGAAGTTTCCTGTCTTTTCAGTCTTGTGTGAGGATTTCAGGTTAGTCATTTGTCCAGTTGCAATCCAAGGTAGCAGATCTGTTCGACAGGGGTCCTTATTAAAGGGGACTGTAGGGTAGGGATGGGATATCGATGTTATCGAAATATCGATATTATGTCTCCGATATCCGATATTTTGATATCGATATCCAGTAACCGATAATATCGGAATATCGATATTTTCCTTCGATAATATCGGAATATCGATATTTTCCTTCGATAATATCGGAATAT
>NW_027114454.1:62468-63747 GCF_000696795.3 Halyomorpha halys | reverse complement strand
CGATAATATCGGAATATCGATATTTTCCTTCGATAATATCGGAATATCGATATTTTCCTTCGATAATATCGGAATATAGGTTTCTATAAAATAAAAAAAAAAAAAGGTCGCACCTTAAAAGTAGAGATAAATAAAAGAAATGTTATCTAACAATGTATAACTATGGTCATATATTCAATATTATTCAAGCATTCGTGGCAAAATATACTACGGCGAAGATATTCCGATTATTTAAATATCAATATTTGGCTTAAAAAGATTAAGAAAATGTTACAAAAAGCTTGAAAATAGTTTTCAATATTTTAAATTTATAAATTCATGTACCTTTCGATAATTTACATTGTTATTAAGATTGGTATAAAACATTAGAAACGATATTTCGATATTTCATTTTATTGAAATATCAATATTTTATGCAAGAAAACAATAACATTTTATTAAAACCTAAAATAAAGTATTTCGATATTTTATTTTTATGATTTCATATTTATTTCAATATTTAACATTGTTGAAAATATCTACATCGATATTTCCATATTTTTTAATAGAAATATCGATCTTTGGTTTTAAAATTAGGGAAATTTTATAAAATGCATAAAAATAGTTTTTCAACATTTTAAATTGATAAATTCATGTTCCTTTCGATACTTTACATTGTCTGTAATATCGATATCGAAGATTAAAAATGATATTTCGATATTTTATTTTATAGAAATAGCCATATTTTATAAAAGAAAAATTAAACATTTTATGAAAAGCTAAAATAAGGAATTTCGATATTTTATTTTGATACCTTCATATTCCTTTCGATATTTGACATTGTTGATAATATCAATCGATATTTTATCATCGAAATATCAATATTTGGCTTAAAAAGATTAAGAAAATGTTACAAAAAGCTTGAAAATAGTTTTCAATATTTTAAATTTATAAATTCATGTTCCTTTCGATAATTTACATTGTTATTAAGATTGGTATAAAATATTAGAAACGATATTTCAATATTTTATTTTATAGAAAGATAAATATTTTATGAAAGAAAACTATAACATTTTATTAAAAGCAAAAATAAGGTATTTCGATATTTTATTTTGATGATTTCATATTCATTTCGGTATTTAACATTGTTGATAATATCAATTTAGATGATTAGCAACGATTTTTCGAAGTTTATTTTTATAGAAATATCGATATTTTATGAAAGAAAACTATAACATTTAATGAAAAGCTGTAATAAGGTAATTCGATATTTTATTTTGATAATTTCATATTCCTTTCG
>NW_027114454.1:59443-60538 GCF_000696795.3 Halyomorpha halys | reverse complement strand
ATTCGATATATTATTTAAATGATTTCATATTCATTTCGGTATTTAACATTGTTGATAATATCGATTTAGATTATTAGCAACGATTTTTTGAATTTTTTTTTTTACAGAAACATCGATATTTCGTTTAAAAAGATTATGAAAATTTTATTAACAGCAGAAAATTGTTTAAAATATCTATATCGATATTTCGATATTTAAAAAAAATAGAAATATCGATATTTGGATTTAAAATTACGAAATTTTATAAAAAGTATAAAAATAGTTTTTCTATATTTTAAATTGATTAAATCATATTCCTTTTGATATTTGACATTGTTGTAAATATCGATATATAAATCTTTGCACAATTACTAGAGCTAATTATTAGATTCACATCCATATTATCAGATTCCCAAACGGTTTTCCTACTGCCTTTTTTACTTTTTCGTAAAATACAGCAAAGAAAGGTGTACATTAGCAACATTGAACTTTGAAATTATTAAACTTTTTATTGAATAATAATATTAAATAGAAAACGAAAATTCTCTCAAATTAATATACTACTATACTCAAAAACTGTCACAAACTGCTTTCATGACAGATTTTAGAGTTAACTTTCAACATGAAACTCAGTTAGAAAGTCTATGTTTACAGATTAGTAACAAACACTACTAACAGTAAACGGATTAACGATTGCCTTAAGACAGGCGTGGGGACTAAAAGCGGAAGTTCTGAAGATTACATATAAAGGTGCAATAGTTCCGAAACTTATTTATGCTCTACAAGGGATGCAACATCGACAACAAAACATCGATGTTTTAAAATATTGATATTCAATATTAAAGTATTGATAATTATGAGAGATAGTTGACCTTGGATGATGAACGAGGAGAAGATGGTTGGGGGTGCGGTCAATGAAAAACACAAATAAGTTCGATTAACCTATTGTTAATGTGCCAACGTTTCGGCTAGAGTTTCTAGCCTTCTTCAGGGCTAAAAACAGAACAAGATAACAACCACAGTCAGTATAGAAAAATAAAAAAGTAAAAAAGAAAGTATAAACAGAATAATTTTACACATAAAATGAATAATTTTACAAAATAGAATTAATAAAAT
>NW_027114454.1:49591-58578 GCF_000696795.3 Halyomorpha halys | reverse complement strand
ATTGTTACATATATTTTCTTCCTCTCAATTTTCATTTTCTTTTCATATTTAAATTTTAAATTAATAATAACTAATATGTTCATACTTCTTTTCTAAGTAAATCCTCCGGACTGAAGAGTTTGAGATGCAATTAAAGGGTTATTATCAATTGCGAGCACGTATGTTTCATCAGCAAACGTGGTGAGGATAGTGTTAGGATTGGTTGGAATGTCAGCTCTATAGGCGGTGTAGAGGATTTTCAATACATAAATTATTACTTTCAATTTACTGCATCTTGGTTTAATAACCGTGAAATATTATTGCTATTTAATTAATTACAGTTAAGCACTGTGATGTCGTGCTATGAATATCTTCTTTTTCTTATTTGATTGATTGATTGACAAAACTTACAGAGAGGACTTGATCCCGCAGTTGAAGCCGCCAGTCTTCAATGTCTAATTTCCAGTAGTCTCCTGGCATCGACTGTCACAATCATAATATTATCTACAAGCGTCCTCCCTTGAAGCTTAAAGACAGAAGCTTTCCTTGAGCGAACCAGTCAGGTATTAAAAATTTTGGTGGGCGGAATGTTGCGGCCACATGTTTAAATTAAGATTTAAAAAAACATGTTAATAACTAACCAGTAAGTACTTTATACAAATTGTGTTTCTCCAATAGGTCTTTATATTTTGAAATCAACTGAAGTATCACGTCACCTTGAACACAATCGTTAACCAGTACTGCAGAAAAATAAAGTAATGAGGCCTGCTGTATAAGGATAACCTCACTACAACAGAGGCGAGATGACCAAACCATCTCGTAAATCTTGGTTCACCTCTTTCTAAAGCCTATTAGTCATTTGTTTTATTTATTCCATTTTTTTATTAGTGTATTAGTTGTTAATTACGAGAGGATGCTATCGATGTGGGAAGATCGATTTCAATGAAAAGTTTTTTGGTAATATTAGGTCGAAAAATATTGGACATCTGTCCCAGGGTTCTAGCCAATGTGCCCTAGGAGTAGAGAGAAAAAAAAGTCAGATTCGATTTTGGCGTCCTTAAAACCCCTTAATTATAAATTTTCAATTCCTTGATGTCAGGTGTCCACAAAAACATTCGTAACACTTGAGGATTTTATTCAAATCTAATGTTATTACAACAAGAAACTTCATTGCCGCCCTTTACTAGCGTCTATGATTGACAGTACCGACTTTTATTCTAGCAACGGTGGTTTTTTTTTTCCTTTCAAGTCCTCTATTAAGGACTTATATAGCCCCAAAGTAGGAATTTCAAGATTCATTTCTCCGGGCCGCCGCGAAATAAATGTGCACTGGGACCCTGGCCGCAACGCGCTCAGCTGTCAGGTCCAATTATCGTCTTATAGATATGTTCGGAACAACTTCAGTGTGAGCCTTGGTATACTGAAAGTTTGCTCGGAATCTTATCATTTGATAATAATTACTGGGTCAGAGGTAGGACGTAGCGTGCAACTCGTTGCGAAAGGAGCATCGCCCCCGTGTTTTCATTGGCATAGAGCCCTTCTGGCAGCCCACGACAGCCACAATCCCTCCCAGCGACCTACTCATTATAGCATAGCTAGTTGGATAGTTTTTTTTCGCATAGTGTTTTGGCCACCTAAAAAAAGAGAATCATTGATGAAAGAAGTAGACGGGTGTATTTCAATAATGGGAGTTCCATACGTCATAAGATATTTCTGAGTTTGTGATAAAATTTTTAAGAACTTAGAAAACAAAGGCTCATAACAACTAATCATCAAGTGCCAAAGGCTGAGGAGAAGAGTACCCTCTTTACCATGACGATTGTCGTCAGCCACGTTCCTAACGTTTATCACCGACCCAGCGAATGATGTCTATCGACATCTACTGTTACGTCTACTTTAAACGGGTCCGAGATGAGTGATTATATCAATCAAGTATAGGAAACCATCTTTGTCTATTGTGAAGTATTTGTTTAATAACTTTGACATCAATGATGTTGAGATAAATTGTTTTATTGTGTTTATCTATCAATTTATATTCATTGAAAGATTTGTGCGGTTGACTCTGGCAACACTGCTGATTGTAACCTACCTTCCCGCTACGGACTAAGTCGTTTAACCAAGCTCTTGCCCTCATAGCGTTGTGTTATGTGTTTATATGTAATGAAGTCCTTTTATAATTATATTCAACTTTTATCGACTCTGCTAGTTGTTATTTAACCCATTTACTTCAATAAACGATAAAAAAAAATATCAAAACAAAGTTTTTTTTTTTTTTAATTTATTTCTACTCACAGCCATCCCAGTATCAAAAGAATGATGAAGATAATGCTAGCAACAATCTTCATGACATAACTAGTCGTATACCGTAGGAAGTCCAGATTCTCAAAAATCATCACTCTCGTGTCGATCATGATATTAGGCTTCTAGCTGACCAGATACGGATTTTATCTAAGTAATAGGTTATTACCGTTTGGGATCTTAAGTCGTTATACTTACACAAAAGTTCACTAGTAAATGAAATATAAGGGTATCCCATAAATAAGGATACTGTAAGATATAGGATGGGATAAGATGGGTTGGCTAAATTAATTATAATATACCCTTTATTAAATATTTACATATTGGATGTAATAATATAATACAATATAATACAATGATATAATTAAAATGCCAATACTTAACTCTTAACTTGGATAAGGAGAAGTTAAATTTATTAGAAAAATTTCAAATAATTTTAAAAAACTCAATAAATAGATGATTTGATTTGACTGTACAGTCTTTAAGTTTTTAATAGTTATTTTCAGATGTGTCATATTTGATATATTTTTCTCTATAGTTCAGAAACTGTATATCAACACTCGCACTCAGTTTGAATGAAACTTTTCTAGACCTCGTTTAAAAAAAAGACAGAAATTAGACTTGAATAAAATTATCTGTGAATATAATTAGTTTGTGTGTACATCCCGAAGCAACTGAAATCACATATTTAAGGCGGGGATATGTTTGGGGTCATCTCAAAATGGAATCTATAGAATGAGATTTTTAGTTTCGAAAAAATTTAAAAATAGAATAATAGAATTTAAAGAAATAAGTTACAGAATATCCGTGTTAAAATTACAAATAACTCCTATTAAACACATAACTATTGTACAATTACATTCCGCTACAATGGAAGACTCAACAGAGACAATAGAAAAATTCTATGAACAATTGGGTCTATTAGTGTCTAGCTTTAAAAGCAAAAACAATTGGATTGTTGTGATGGGAGATTTCAATGGCAGAATTGGAGTCAAACTAGATGGCGAAGACCAAGTTATGGGAGATTGGGGATTTGGTGAAAGGAATGAATGTGGCAAACGAATAATAAACTTTTGCTCTAGTCAACGTTTGACAATTGTCAACTCATTCTTTAAAAAAAGGGCAAAGGCAAAATGGGCATGGTGTTCTCCCAAAGGCCACAAGTTTGAGTTAGACTATTTTCTTACTAATCAAACCAATTTAGTAAAAAATCTAGAGATCATAAACAGTTTCAACTTTAACACAGACTACAGGCTGCTAAGAGTGGAGTTAAATGTTGAAAAGTTCAAGGAAAAGAGACCATTTAAAGTAAAAAAGAAAACTGTTATTCTTCAAGAACAAATCCAAATAGAAAAATTCTGTAGGGATTTCTCAAAATATATTGAGAACAGTCAAACATGTAGAGAAGAAAATACTTCCTTTACTGTATAGGAAAAACATAACCTCATCTCTAAAGCTATTGATGTATACAATGTCACACAGGTTCCCAGCTTCATTAGAAATAAAAAATGTAAACTATCCGAGGACACTAAAGAACTTTTTATTATTCGCAAAAGGATAAAAGAAAGAAGTGATACTTGGGAAAGCAAAAGGAAAGATCTCACGGCCATAAATAACTAGATTAGGAAAAGTGTAAAAGAAGATCTGGAAAAAATACAATATGCATATTATAGAAAACATTTTAGCAGAGAGCAGGTCTACAAAAAGGATTCAAAAAGAACTGTCTAAAGGCAAACAATGGATGGCTGCTCTAGAAAACAATAGAAGAGAGGTCGTGACCAATAGTGAAAATATGAGCAGAGTAGCCACAAAATATTTCAAAAAACTTTATAAAAGTAACATGGAAACTTTAGAAATAAGAGAAGAAGGAAAGATGGCTAAAAATTTAGGGGAAGTTCCACCAATAATGTAAGAAGTAGCTTTTATTTTGAAAAACGAAAATCCCAGAAGTCTCCGGGGCCGGATAACATCGGTAATGAAATTTTAAAAGCAGGAGGGAATATTCTAATTAAAGAACTGACAGAATTGTTTAATTTGATTCTTGAACAAGAAGCAATACCTAAACAATGGAAAACCGCCAAAATAATTCTGCTTAATAAAAAAGACAACAGGTATAGAGAATTATCGGCCTATCTCTCTCTGTTCAACTATGTCAAAAGTTTTCACCAGTGTTCTCAAACAACGCCTTACAAAAAGAATAATGGAATGTGTTGACGAAGAACAAGCAGGTTTTAGGAAGGAATTTTCGACAGAGGACCACATTCAGACTGTAAACCAAATCATCGAGAAAGCAAATGTATATAACTCTCTATATCTTTGTTTCTTTGGCTTTAGGAAGGCTTTTGACGGTATTAAACGTTCAGGGATATTTAAGGCACTAAGATTAATAGGAATAGAGGACAAATATATTAAGATAATAACAGAGCTTTATAAGGAGATGACAGCATTTATTATGACTGAAAAGAGAGGACAAAGCTTTGATGTTGAGAGGGGTGTGCGACAGGGTGATCCGCTATCCCCAATTTTGTTTGTTCTTGCATTGGAGATGGTGTTCTGGCGTCTTGAATGGGAAGAAGTAGGCATCAAAATTAATGGACAATAGCTGAGCAGCCTACGTTTTGCAGATGATATTGTGCTCTTTGCAAAAGGCATGGAACAACTGAGAGAAATGATTAAGCGGCTTCTGATATTGTGTGAAGAGGTTAGTCTTTATCCGAACTACTAGAAGACGAAACCTCTGACAAATGGCGTAAAAGAGGAGTGTGAAATTAATGACCTTAAGATAGTTGCATTAGCCCAGTGGTCACTTATGGATGCCAAGCGTGGTCACTGACTATAGCTCAAGAGAGGAAATTACAGGTGTGGAAAAATAATATTGGAAGAAGCATTGTGAACGTGAGGAAAAGAGATCGAATAAATGCTTGAATCCAGAAAGAAACAGGACTCACTTACACACTGAAAATGACAAGATTGACTAAATGGAAATGGGCAGGGCATCTCCTTCGAAGCGAAGATGACAGATGGTCAAAAATTGACACAGAATGTACTCAATACGACCTTCAAAGAAGAAGAGGACGTCAAAAGAAGAGATGGAGCGATATGTTCAAGAGGATGGCAGGACCTCTCTGGTGGAGAGCTGCTAGGGACAGGGATGTCTGGAAGAAAAAGGGGAATGAACTCGCCTCCCAATACGACTGGTCACCCCGGGGAGTGCTGACTATTACTCCCCAAAGGGAAGGCCTAAGCAGGAAAGGATACAGAAGAGGAGAGAGGGAGGAAGTAGAGAAAATTGATAGAATTTAATGTTTTGTCAATTATTATATATATCAATTTATTTTTTTCCCTCTAACTTCTTTAAATGTTTATATTATATTTTGTAATGATTTAATTTAACTGCATAAATAAAAGGCTATTTTCATTTCATTTCATGTCTAGGGTGAGGCAGCAACAATTTCAATAAAATTGACTGATCAGTCGAAGTGTCACTTCATGCAATCGATTTTTCTCAGTTTTTCGATTTTCTCGAAAATGATTCAAATATTTTATATTAAACTGATGCCGCTGTAGGATTAAATGGTCTTTAATGTGAGCTAGGTCTTATCCTCATTGAAATAGCCTAACGTGGCTTAAATGTTAAATGATGAATCTTCCTTTAAAGTATCTTTAATTTTATTCATTTGAATAAAAATAAACAGTTATTGTGAATAATCATCAACAACAGATAAATATACAATATTAAAGATTTTTATTGATAAATAAAAGAGAAATAATGAAAAATATAAACATCCGATTGTAATGGGAAAAGCCGAGACTGGCCGATCTTTCCCGACTGCATTAAGCCTCCGTTGTATGTTAAACTGTAGCACACTTGGCAGGAAAGAAAATTTATATTCGTGATTCCCACCTTTTTTTATAATTTTTATAACAAAAAAAAAATTGTATATATTTTTTGCCTTTCCTGCTTTTAAAACAAAACGAAATAGCAATGACTTCAACACCACCAATCCACCCAAACTTTGGGTTACGTACGGAGGGTGGTAAGAGAAAGTTGTGTGATGTCTGCACCACACAAGATTTTTTAAATTTGCAGTTGTGAGTTACAATGTTGTGGTACATACTATATACTATATTGCTTTGTAAATTGATTCCAAATTGTAATTGTAAATTGATTGGTTTTGGAATTCGATGTTAATGTGCTCTTGTGGTTGGATTTACTCACCTATTTCTATCACCGACGTAATTAAGAGAGACAGGATGTACTTATACTCAACAAAAAAAGTTTAAAATTTTTTTAAAAAATCGGGAGCGGTGCGCGCGACACACAACTTTCGTTAAATTTTTATTTTTCTGTTGATATTAAAATTTGTATTTTAATATTTATTGAGGTACGAATAACGAATATCAACTTGGTTCCTGCACAATATAGTCGGGTACATTCGATTACAATTGGGAAAGATGCTTGGCTATATAAAATTTTCCTTTCTCATAACTGCTGTATATATTTCTTCATTAGTAAATTATTGAATTCATTCCTAGTTCATATTTATACATTTGTTTATTACAGTTAGCAATGAAAAATGGTTTATTATTTCTAATAAACAAAATTAAAGGTATCATAGAGGAAAACTTTTGAAATTTCGGCATCTAATCTAAGCCCTGTTAAACTATTTACTAATACATAACTAATATTAAAAACTACTAGATTGTACATTGATATACCGAGTATAATCAAAATATCAGAATGAAAAATTAATTTCATAAATTGGCACTTCCGGGCAGTCGATTTCATACCACTCATTTCATACCATTCAATTTCATACCACTTTTTTGTTTATGAGATAGGCTATTCACACAGATAATTTAGTGAGACTGGGTTAGTTGGATTTAGATAACGTGTATTTCAGTCAAAAATTAGAATACCAAATTTAGCACGAACGCGATACTTCCTCTTACTACATATTCCATGTAAAGATAAGCGAAACTAAATCAACTATAGAACCCGGCTGTTATTTTAACAACCGTTATTTTTAAATGTTCTAATTCAATTAAAATTGAATAGTTGTAAAATATACATAATTATTCGCAGATTTCCAAAATTTATAAATATGTTTTATTAATCTTTCGTTTTATCGGTATTACGATTTACGAATTCTATGATGCCTTAGAGCAGTACACTTATTTCGGATATCATAAAATCCAAGTTATAAAATCTGATTAAAAGTAGACGTATCGTATTATTGTGGTGTCAATTGATAAGAGGAGAAGGAAGACGGCTATCTAATTCAGAGAAAAGGATAAATATGGTACTAAGCCTTCTAAATCATGATACCAACTCATGATAAATAATTCAGTAACCGACAATAATGATAATATGAATAATATATAATAGCTTTTAAATGGGAGGTATTTCAAATATCCTAGCTAGGGCCTTGAGTTTAATTCAAGGAGAAAAGTAAGAAAAATTCGATTTTCTTTGCTATCAATCGGGGCTGCACTCAAGTCAATGTGACGAACAAATCAAATTGTAGGTATAAATCAATAATATTTTTTAATGTAAAAAGAGTAAAAACTTCCGTTGATTTTTTTTTTTTTAGAAAATTTAGTGGGATCCTAGACAAATTGAATAAATATTTAAGAAAATATTTAATTTAAAATGCGATTCATTGGAACTTTCTCAAATTTATGTTGGCATGTGTTACTCTCTTCCCTGTTCATATAGTGCATTATTGGACCCTATATCATATATCTTGTTAAAGAGAAACACCAAACCCGAACATATTGCTTAAGTTAGATAATTGAAGGAATATCGCAAGATTTTCAATTCATATTTCCCGGAAAACTTCAATCATCACCATATTTCTAATTAATACATCAGTTCATCGACCAAATAAAGAATTGTATTCTATATCATTATCAAATTCTGTATAATATTTTATCAAGAATCAGAGGCTTCATTTTTATTTATAATTGTTTAATTTATTTTATCCTGATCATAATAAAGTCCACATCACTTTTCACCAGCAATAGCAATTTATTAATTAATTCTGATTATATCTCCGATTATCAGAAATGAACATATTTCAAATTCCTTCCAACAATTAAGGCAATGGGATTCATATGACGTGAGATGAGTGACTAGTGAGTATTGGAATGGCAAGTTTGACAGTGCCAGATAAGCATATTTCTCAACTAGTCGACTTACCAAATCAGTCAAAATATCTCTAATGCTAGCCAAAAATAGTTTGGGATAACTAAATCGATCAAATTATCACGGGTTATAAATAAAAATATTTAATCCCGGAACAATTAGCAAATAAAACATTAAGGGACCAAAAGGCAAGGCCTCTCCAAAATTTTAGATCTCGTTATGGACAACTGCACTCCAACAATAATAAAAAATAGCAATTTTGAGTTATTTTCACTTCAGGTTCTGGATATTTTAAATTGCAACAAATTTGAATAATCTCAAATAAGGCCAAATCTTCAGTAGCCCCGAGGTTCTGGTTTTCCATATGATTTGCCGTCGTTTATCATTAATTATTTCGTCAATTTCTTCCATCTCGGTTGGTCTTTCCACAGTTGCGTCTTCATCTTCGGATGTCTCTTCTCTGTTTTCTGATTCTTCTGTGCCTGGTTGATGTTCTTCTTCCGGGGTCCACTCTCTCAAGAACTGTCTAGCATGTCCAGATGGTTCTCCCTGATTATCATCG
>NW_027114454.1:33264-46348 GCF_000696795.3 Halyomorpha halys | reverse complement strand
TCTATTTGCGGAGCCTGTCCGTCTATATATATACAATCGGTCAGCTGTTCTCGATCAGCTGATATGGACCTGTCAGCTGACAGTCCGTAACGTATATATATATATATATATATTTAAATTATTAACTGAATAAATAATACGCACATGTTCACGAACTCATATAATTGGGGCATGTTCAAGCATATAATTTACTTAAATGTTCTAAATTCGTTCTTTTATGTCTTTTTTTTCTCTTATTTTTTATAATATTCATCACATATAATTGCCATTATTTGTTTAAATATAAACTTTACTATACATACATTATGCGGTTTACCATGGAGTTTAAATTAATTTTTAACCTATGTTTAAATAAAGTCCTTTTTTATATAGTTATCTATATTGTTTCACTACTTGCATTCACCCCACACAGTTGTTGAAATAAATATGTAAGCCTTACTAAAATATTATGAAACTAATATTCCAGTGTTTTGTAAGTAATCAAATAGAGATAATTAAATAGTAATTAAGAGAAAGGTATTTAGTTACAGGAGTACTCTGTTAGCCTCGCTTAATTACGAGGCAAGAATTGAAGTTTGAACATGTAGAGAAGTTCATCCACTGTGGGGGCGGAAGAGAGTGAGGGCGGTCAGTCTCAAGTAGAATTTATTGAGGCCATCCCTGCAAATCTTAACACAACCCCTTCTAGGAACAATAGCAACGAAAATAAAGGGACCGTGAGATCATTGATCAAAATTAACTAGGCGGTCAATTGTCAGTGGTCCCGGCTCCCTTTGGGAAATTACCTCAAATGTACTTAATTAGACAACCCTTCCTTTTCGAGAACTTCTTTGCAATCTAATTAAAGGGTTTACTTAACCCTAAAGATTCACTCTTATTAGCAGATCAAGTTTTAAATAGTTAACAAAAAAATATAGGAATATTTTTATATATTATATTATTACTATTAATAAAATATGTTAATTATAATATAATACCATTCTAATTATTATATCGTATAATATAATAAAGGCTGTAGTTACCCGCTACGAGGTACAGAACTGCCAAGAGATAAGTTACAAGAAGTCTTTACCTGAAAAAAAAGCAAAGAATGTCAATTAGAAATTTTTGAAAAACTGCCATTTCACCATATCTTAAAATATTTTAAAGAAAAATAAATAACTGTAATTTTTTTTATGTTACTCTTACTTTTTTAATTAATTACTAATGTTTTTGTTTAATCATTTATTCTTATGAGGAGCTTGGTTACTGGTTACTGGCTTGGAGTGTAGGGACTCGACCAGATAAATAAGAATTTTTCATAACTTATTCCGTTAGAATTGTTGGGACCATTATTATGTATTGTAGATGGAAACATTTTAAAGTAAATAAAAAAGAACGGTAGTCATTTTATGTCCTAATACTGATTAAACAAAATAAATAGTAATTAAAATTGTGAAGGTCCATAATATTAATTATATATGGAACAAAAGTCTGTTCTTAAACCTTATTTATTTCAGAAAAAATTAAATATGCTACAGTCATCATCTACTAATTTCATTGAAGATCGAAAAAAATAAAATATATATAACATGCACATATTGAAACAAGTTTGAAATTGATTATAATTTTTTTAAAAAACTAGGTTCTGATTATAAACCGATCTGTCAAAAATAAAAACGGTTGTGTCCTGCTTATTGAGGTATAATAATCCTTAAAACACCTTGTTCATTAGTATTGTTACCTTGTTACTAAGCTGGAACAAAGACATTTCAAAAATTTTATTGATTATTATAGTTGATTATGAACGGAAACCTCCGCATATCGGATAAAATCATTTTCACTTAGAATGTCCGTTATATAAAAGTTTCTCAGTAATTAAAATAAAACTGATCAGGCTGGACCAAATATGCGCTCTATTGTGATTCCGACTTAACTATTTCTGAGAAACGGGGGTGTAGAGAGCATTTGAAATTACAAAACGACATGAATTACACAGCTGTGAAGCATACACCGAGTCATAATAGAGATTTGCTAAATGATGAGCACCATAACAGACTAATTCTCCACTCCTCATACATTTCTATTTCCAGGAAAAATTGTCATTTGACCGGATACTCGAGTTTACTTAATTTTGTTCCATGAGATAATATTTCAGCTTAATCATAAAGATTCACGGCAAAAACGAAAAGGTCTTTGAATTGTTATATAAATATTCAAATTTCCGTTTTAAAAACTGTGAATTGAATGTCAAACACTCAAAGCCTAGATAACAGTAATCTGAAGAGATTTCTCATCTGCTACCGTGACTCATGTTTTGCTACCCTTGAGGAATTCCAAATGACCCCAGTAAGTGACAATTACACGCACGTTTCACAAATTTGAAAATGTTAGCATTCACATTACGTACATTGGAGCTGAGCCAGGGCGTAAAATAACATTTACGTCAGAAACTTCATATTAGGATAATTAAAAATCCCAGAATGACTTTCAACTATGGTGGTCACATGAATAACATTTCAGAAACGGGAATGAATCATTTCCTAGAACTAAATCCTTTTGAGATGACGCGAGGGGTAGTTTATAATTTGTCGTACTTTTCCATTTGAAAGGAAAAATATATCAATGTATATATAATAGATTTTTAAAAAATTAATAACTCACATTTATAGATATACATAAAAAATAGGAAACTCTTGGTGAGTTTCATGCCACGTAGATAATAATATATATTGTTTATTTCAATTCTTTTTTTTTTTTTTTTTTTTTTTTTTATTTTTTTATTTATTGTAATTTACAACTGTACAAAATAATACAATAGGTAAATATGTAGTATGTTATTTCAATTCTAGAAAGGCCTTAAGAAATAGCATTTTAGAAAAATTTTAGAAAAATTATAAAAAATAGCACTAGTGTACTTCGATAGATGCTATTTGTAAACATATGTTGCTTCACATATGTTTACAAATAGTTATAGCATATTAATAGTTATAAAAATCATATTGGAAAACCAAAATAAAAAAAAATTAGGTGCGGTGCACCGCATCGCACAACTTTACTTCCAATTTTACTCCGAGTAAAAATTTATTTGATACACAGATCAGATAAATTAAAAACTGACTGTTGTCATAACAACCGTGGGAAAACGCAATTATTTCTCAATTCTGTTAAATTATTCATTTTTGTCACACTCCATTTTCTGTTTCTGAGCAAGGCAGTTCAGATACAGATAAAAATGTTTGATCAGAGTCCTGATTATTTTGATTCAAAGCACCTTAAAACCTGTATATCCGTTATCGGATATAAATATATAAAATATATATGAAATATCCGTATAACCTGTATATATATTTTAACGATCGCAGTACTTACCAATACTACATATTTCATTTACAGATATGTAAATTTATATAATGTAAATAATCTTTAAAAAAAAGAAAGTATCCGATTCCATTGGGAAATTCCTAAGTTAGTATCGCGGGAGAACTGGAAAAGTAAAAAAATAATAATATATTCTTAAAAAATAGACCACATGTCACTTTCATGACCAAGCGAAAATCAAACCTAAATTCCAAAATTATACATATAAATAATAGTAAATATTGAGGCTGAATATGACATCCTGTATTATGAAAATGTTATATACATTCATGAATCGTTCAACACGTTTATTGAATAATAAATAAAATAACAATGAATAGCAAATTTCAATAATAAAATAACAAGAAAAATGTTTTTAAGAAGCCGAGGGCCCACTTGATGGAGGTAATTTATTCAATGAACACTAATAATCATTGGAGCGGAATGGCAGAACTGTGCTACTTAATTCGTGCCAGATAATTATTTATTCTGTTACTGTAGCCATAAGTCAACCCTGTGGGTTCGGGCGCCCTCCAGGATCCATCCAGCCACAGAAAGTGAGTAGCCTTAATTGGGGAATAATCTGACGATCGAGTGTGATTCTGACCAAATCACCTCCTTGCACAACCATTAGTGTATTAACAGTACAAAGTACTTAACCCCTCATCCTTCATGGGCTGTTGCGGTACACATTTATGTTTTTCAATCCTTTGTATTTATATTGGCTAAACGGAACTCATAAATAAAATATTTTTAAGTACGTTAAAAATTTATATAAATTACTAGAACATAATTATTACACACCCATCATGTATTTATTATCTGCCATCATTATCAACGGCTGAATTAATTTTTTTTTTAGCTATTATTGATAAAATTCCATACATATTATAAAAACGGTAGCCAAACTTTTGAAAAAATTAGTTGTATTCAGTAACAGATAAGAGGAAATGAGGAAAAGGGGACAAGTATACAAATCGATAATAGTGTTCATTTATGAAGTGTCACGTAGGTTATATAACATGAATCCGACAAGAATACTTTTTGCTTTCAATAGCAGAACAGTAGGTATCCGGTCACAATTTATGGAGGAATAATTATGCGGTATGTATAACTTCAGTGTTCCAGTCTACAAAAGCAGTTTAGAAAATATTTGGAATGGAGGTCTGTACTTCACTCATATTAGATATATCGGGCCCGGGAGGAAGGCACATAGTGGCTCCCTCATTCAAATTATAAATATAAATACACAAGGGACTAACTACTGATTTTTCAGTGCACTATTTATGAAATGTTACAATTAAAAGAGCCATATCTCGCAAACTACTAAACATAAATGTAAAAAATTGAAAAGAACTCTATTGTGGCTAAAATTTAAGCCCCATAAAGTAAATTTTAATGATTAGTTTTACTAAAATAAAAATGGTGCACCATTTTGAAATTCAAATTAAGAATTCCTTGCGATGCTAAACCTGAACTACAGACTACAGTTAATCTCTAAATGACGTGATACTTCTCATTTAGTTATTTAAATAATAGACTTACCAAGTAAGAGATAGCTCGTAGTTGATTAGATCAGATTAGATTTTTATTCAGGTTGATCAACATCTAGGTTATTACACCTACTATGTCGTTATAAACTATGACTAGATCTTTGTTAACTCTTTGCTCGTAATTGATCTGCCAAGTATGAGATAACTCGTAGTTGATCTGCCAAGTGCGAGATAACTCGTATTTGACCTGCCAAGTATGAGATAACTCGTAGTTGATCTGCCAAGTACCAGATAACTCGTATTTGATCTACCAAGTATGAGAAAACTCGTAGTTGCCGTAGGTACTAATTACGAGATATCTCGTGGTTTGTTAAATTGCCACATTTATTCCACTAAAATAAAATTCGTAACAGCGCAAACATGCTAAGTATAAAAGCTACTCATTTCTAGTTGGATTACTCCAAGTTAGTGTAATAACACAAAATAGGCAATAACCTATACGAAGAGTTGTCTAGTATCGACAGTCGACGAGTTAACTTCCTATTATTATTACTAGATTTATTTGTAAAACCCTCTAGATTTTTCAAAATTCGAGAGCTCTAGTTTAGAAATCAGATATCATTTTACTGATCCAAATGTTTAAAGTATCCACGGATAATATGATGCAATATTTTTTTATTTAATATTGATTATGATAGATATCTAAAATATAACTCGTTTGTAAGATAATTTAATTAAGTTTATTTAATAGGTTTTTGGCTAAAATACAGAGGTTAGAATTTGGATTGTTTATTATTTTATGTATTTCTTTTAAATGTAATGTGGATCCAAACGAAAAGATCATGTTTTACCAAAATCTGATGCGGTTCCCTCAGCACCCCTCCTCCTCTCCACGAGACCCAAAGTATTTTGTAGATTGGTGGACTCGAGTTTTTTTTATCATGATTTTCGAAAAAACAAAACAAAAAAAACCTAAAGAACAGGGATGGCGAAAATGATGGACAAATAATTTTTATTTTGATGCTGCTTTCTATTTTAGAGTTAGTTGAGGTGGAAGTAACGAATGTAATTTTTTTGTCTAAAACGAATACAACAGTTTGACGAGATCGTAGTGCAATCGGGAATGTTGGGGTGGTCTAGGTTCCTCCCGTCCAAATGTTGGGGTGGTCTAGGTTCCACCCGTCCGAATCGAATGCCTCTGTTTTTCCTTTTTTCTTCTTTAGTTATTCATAATTTATTTAATATTTTGTATTTATCCATAGTTTATTATTGCCAACAATGAAAACTGTTTATTTTTTCAAATAAACAAAATGAATGGTACTTTAGGAGAATATTTTTTTAAAAGACCGCCTATTGAGTCCTGATGAGTTTAAGATAATATAAATCCATTCAATTAAGTGACAGTTCTAGTCTGACGATTTTAGCGGAAAGGTTGCAGTGAGATCGCAGACTATAACCCACCTGAATTATGTTAATTCAGTTTCTTACAACTTTTTATTTTAGATCTAGGTGCTGTAAATCTTCAGACAGGCCATTTTGCAAGAGTTAGTTTTTTGGACTCAGGGGGCCACAAAACACGTATTTCCGTCGAATACTCTTATTTAATAATTTCTCTTATTTAAATTGGTAATTGAAAGGATAAATAGTTTAGAAAAACCTAAAAGTCAAGAAACCTATTCTTTTCAAATTACTTATAGCAATTAATTCAATACTTGAAGCAACTTGCTTTCAAATTACAAAACATCTTATGGTCACAACACTTGAGGTCAAAGATAATTGAAAATTCCCTCCTCCTTTAGCCCTCGCCATAAGGAATATTACACAGGCTTATACATTAGTAAAAATTTCACATTATCATTTGCATTAGACATATAACATATATGTATACATAAGGGGAATCATTACCGTAGTGTAGCATTTGCAAGTCTCCCCAATGGTCTGTTCGGGTGCACGTATGTGAACAGCCAACCTATAAATCGAAATGTTTTACAAAACTGAAATTAGGAATTTAAGATTAGTATAGAAGATGTATATACATTAATGTATATACATTGGCTCCAACGATTTTGACTATAGAAACGTACAACCAAGCGGTATTATCATTTTTATGAAATTGTTTGATCGGCCTTAAATGTTGAAGATTCAAAAAATCTTGCGCTAAAAAGGTTCCTTTATTTGTTTATTTGAAATAATTGACCATTTCCAATTTTTAGCAGTAACAAAAATGAACATATACAAAATATGAAAAACATTGATAATTAAATAAAGGAAAAAATTAATGTCTTGTAGTAGATTTGACACTTATAACTGTTTGAATATTGTCATAACAATCGTGGAAACCCGATTGTTACGACCTTTAAAGCCCGTTCAAGATACGACCTATAATCGGCTGTTCTAGTTATGGATAAGTAACATGAGGAGTGGTAAGCTAGCTTAAAGAGTCACAACTGTGTCCTTAGATTTTTTTTGTTAGTGTAAGATGGTAAAAATTAGGTTGAGGGCTTAACATTTTTTCGCTCAGTTGATGGTTGACTCAATATTTCATCCTAATTCCTTAATCGTACCAAAAAAAAAATTATATTGGAGTAATTATAGAAATTTGTTTATTATAGTTTTCTGTCCGGGCTGTGTATGGGTTTAGTTCTCCAAACGATGTCTGGCGTTCACTTAAACTTTCTCAATTCCATTCAAACTCCATTGAATTTCTTTCCAATTCCACGAAACTGCAACGAATACTTGCCCTTCCAGCCCAAATAATACAATTTGGATTGCTTCGATTGTGAGGGATAAAATAGTTTCAAACAAAGAACAACACCTCAAACGTTTTTATTTTCTATGCAAATTCGTACTTCAAGGGTTTTAAAGGAGGCTAAAAACGACTTACTTCTTCTTCTTCTTCATAAAAAAAACAATCTGACATACTTTACTAGAAGCTTCCTTTAGTTCTTGTAATTTCGTATACCTTTAAACTCATTAAATAAAATAGGCAATATTTTTCTCTTTCTCCACATAAAAACCAAATCTATCTTGCTGTAACAAGAGTACAATCTTAAAAAAAGTTGGGCCGACTAAAATATTTTTTAGGCTGAGACAAATTTGTAATTCCTTTTTCAAACCTCAAAAACCAGTTAAATTACGAATTAAAAATTAAATTTCCAATTTTCACAGCAATGGAAAACATTTTTTTCCTCAAAATTTTCGCTTTTCCGAAAAACTCCTTCATTAATCGCACTTAAACATAAATTATTTCTCCTAGTTTTTAACTATCAATCTTCATAAAATCTGTACCAATAAAATAGGATGTATGGATACATATGTTTCTTCTTTAATATATATTTTTTTTTTTAATTTATTAATTTATTTCATTTTCGAATTGTCATATATTTATGTTTATATTATTTTTTGAGTATTGATAAATATCAAACTTGAAACTTGAGCACTTCTGAATTATTTGAGTAATAGTTTATGTAATGTACGTTCATACAAAACCTGAGTACACTAGTTGGAACTCGTGTAATGATAATAGAAATATAATGAAGGGCAATTTATTACTTGCGTGGGTACTGACAGTGGCGCTACGTTTCCACGCATTACTCATCGGAGTTCTTGGTGCGTGACCTTGTTAGAGGCTACTACCAAGAAGCCAGCTTTCTTTGCCGAGACTATTAGTTTAATGGACGTTGTCAAGGCGACTCATCCCAGGGGCTCCTTCGAATTAACAGGTCGATCCCTCTTCAGTATCCGTAGCATTTGATCTATCCACATAAAAGATTTTGTTTAAATTATATTTGAATGTTGAGGTCAAAGTTGTTCTGTGAAACTGATAAATAAAATCTTTTATCTATTCCCTGTGACTACTAAATTTTATGATTAATCTAATTTAACTTTATCTTAACGTTAAAAAAATAAAAATATTGTAACAATATTATCTTATTATTAACGCACAAAAGTTTATAAAGAAAATTTGTCAACCTTGGTGATAATACGTCTATATAAACTGACAATTCTTTTTTTTTGTTATTACTTATATTTTTACACTATAAAACTAAACACCAGAATAAAATAAGACATTGCAAATTATATTAATGTAAACTATACAACCTTAGTACATAATAGCATAACCCTAAATCACAAATTCAAATTTAAAAACTCTTTAATAGTAGAGTGTTTTTGAGCAAAACTTTATAAAATAGAATTTTAGAAGCAATAAACATAAATAAAACCGAATGCTGTAAGATTGAAAAAAAGTTCACTCTTCTTAATTATTAATTTAGCGCACACATGTTAACAATATTCATTTAAGCTTAAACAAATACATAATCTTTGTAACAATAATTTAAATCAAATTAGTAATTAATGATTTATTTTTTAAATAAATGTAAACGTAAACACTAATAAAAAATTAACAATGTTAAGTTACCGTAATTATACTTGTTAAGTAAGAATGATATATACAGAATCGTTTAGATAAAAATATATTTTAATATTTTTCTACGAATATCTTATTTCTTGTGCGTTGTACCGTGTCCTCGAAGCATAGTCATTTCAACTAAATAACTTTACTAATTGTAATATTTAAATACCACTGATAAATCATTATGGAGAACTACTAAAATACAAATCCTTCAACCACCATGAGAAGTGCACTGAAAATAAGACTTGGACACGATCAGATGAAGAAAAAACTCAAATGTTCGGCGAATACCTCTTCAAAACTTTTAACCTCCATCCTGATATCCTTAATCCAACCCATCTTGAACATGTTGAAGCAGAGATTACAATTCCACTCCAAATGACCCTTCCTCCTAATGCCTTTCATCCCTCAGAAATAATGAACATCATCCATCTAAAAAAGCTCCTGGCCACGATATTATCACAGCACACATTCTGAAACAGCTCCCTCGTAAAGCCATTCTATTCCCTACTAAATCTATATCTATAATGCTACACTCCGATCCACCTATTTCCCTGACCCTTGGAAAATGTCTATAATAAAAAGTTTCCCAAACCTTCCAAGCCACTTGAATATCCATCTTCCTACCGTCCTATTTCACTCCTGCCCATTATGGGCAAAATCTTAGAAAAACTCATATTAAAACGCCTCTATCCAATCCTTGACTCATATCATGTTATTCCTGACCACCAATTTGGATTTAGAACATCTCATTCTACCACACAACAGAGTCATCGAGTGGTTGATGTCATACCTTCCACATTGGAGCGCGGTATGGACTGCACGGGAGTCTTCCTCGATGTTAAACAAGTTTTTGATCGAGTCTGGCATCTAGGTCTGCTCTATAAAATTCGTCAATTCCTACCCCCTACATATTTCCTTATAATCGGCTCCTACCTCACTGATAGAACCATTAAAGTAAATCATAACCTAGACTACGTGTCTCTCTTTTCTCAGTTCGCCGGTGTTCCTCAAGGTAGTATCTTAGGTCCCATTCTTTATACGGTTTATACAGCTGATCCCAACCCACCCTAACACAGTCCTAACAACATACGCTGATGACACATGTAAACTGTCTGTAAACAACGACCCAACTAATGCATCACAAACACAACAGACACACATAACATCTATTGAAGAATGGTGTCAAAACTGGAGAATCAAAATAAATCCTGACAAATCCCATCAGATCACCTTTACTTTCCGTCGTAAACCTCTACCCTCCTGTCCTACAGTATCTTTTCTAAATACCCCACTAACGCTAACTGTTGAACAGATTCGATTCTTAGGACTCCATCTTGACAAGAGACTTACTTGGAATCCACACACAAGAATGAAACGACAAGAAACTGCTCGTAGATTCCGATTGCTACAACACTTACTTGACAAACGCTTTAAACTTCCCATTCACTACAAAAACTTAGTATACACTAAGATAATCAGACCAATTTGGACATATGGAATTGAGGTCTGGGGCTCCATCAAATTCCTCCCGCATCCAATCCTTACAATCCAAAATTCTTGATGCTCCTTATTACGTTACAAATAAACTCATTCACAAAGACCTTAACATCCCATTCGTTGCAGATTTGGCCCAAAATAGATATGCGTCTTTTCATTCCAAACTCTTTAACCATCCTAACCTATTAATTCTCAATCTTTCATCCTTAACAATCCCTACAATAAATCTAAACCTAAACTTAAACCCGAGGCGTCTGAAAAGAAGATGGCCACGGGACCTTCTAATTTAAATTAATGTTTGAAGTAGCACCAAGGGGTGGTTCCTTCCCAAGATTTTCAAGTGTATATGAAACATACAACATATTTACTTATTGTATTATTTTGTACAGTTGTAAATTACATTAAATAAATAAATAAAAAAATTGGGGAAAAAACTACTGAAGAGAATGGCATCTGGAAGTCAGCTATTGAAGAGATTTTGGTTGGCTATTAAGTGCCCTACACTGATCCTTCATCCCGGTTCGGCGATTGTCTTCGTCGAAATTGAACCAAACGATTCTCAAAGTATTCAAATAGTGAGAAAACTCCGTAAAAATAGGGACAGTAGGGGAGGACAAACCATGCGATATTTTTCAAAATAAATATGTGCCAAAGATTATGAGGGCGAGGTACGTTTTCTTGTCCTATGTGGAAATCTGAGTAGAGAACATGGTAGGGATGCGGTCCTGCAGTAAACAACAGAAAAAAGATAAAAACCAAAATGAAGAAAAGGGACATTGATTATAGTTATCTCATTTTTTAGCCCTGAGGAAGGCCCGAAATTGTTGCCGAAACGTTGGCACTAATTAGATAACTGTTTACTTATTTGTGTTCTTCACTTACCGGACTCATCTTCTCCTCACATCCAGACATCCACTGTCAACTATTATTGGATCATTGGAAATCGAATAATGTTTCTAATTCTTATTAGTCGTCCAGGGTCTAACCATACTTAAATTCTTATTCACCATTACAATTTTTGAAAAGGTAACGAAAAATTATATCTTCCTTAGGATCTAAATTCTTGTGTGTTTTGTTACATTTCTATTTTTACAATTTAAATGAGGTAATGATCTAGTTAACCCTGGGTAAAAGACATGGCAAACTCACAATTAAAAGAGAATGATTTTGTTTGGTTTTTTTTTTAATTTAATTTTATATAATGAGCATTTAAAGAAGAGGTGGTGGTTGGACGGAAGGGGTTCCCCAGCGACCTTCAACCGGCCCGGATCCCGGGGATTTCCCACCAGCACGGAACTGTCTGTCTGTCTGTCCGTTAGCAGGAGTTGGCTAGGCTCAAGTGAAATATAAACAGATAAAATAATTTTGATTTCATGGAATCGAACTTTTTCAAAATCTATATCAATATAAATGGATGAAATATAAAATATATGTTCTTTTCTAATGGTTAGAATTTCATATAACGACAAACCATCGATAATAACTCTTACAGATTAAATAGTAAGGGCAATTATTAGGGTGGAATAAAAAATTGGACTAGATCCCATTTTGCCCTGGTGGGATGACTAATTTTTGTTTCAGGCTAACTTTTCATATAATTTCAATAATTATTATCCTAATTATTAACCTGATAACCATAAGTATCTATCGTAGCCATGTTCCTGTCGAAAATATCATATTCGGGAAATACGCACCTACAACGTACTTCAAGGACAATCCCCTTCTACATCTTATAATAAAACATGTTGACCAACATAAACGCATTATCTAACATTATATTTTATTCTCCCTCACTATAATGCACAATACTTCACTTTTGTTATTATCAATGTAAGTAACATATATTTGGCTCGTTGATATATGTTCGTTGTATGTAGACTTGATGTGCAGAAAGATATTTTAGGTAATAGATTTATCGTTTGTTGGCGAATAATAATTGACATAATTTCATGGTATCTTGCGTAAAAGTCGACATAAATCATCAGTTAAAGGGAGCTGTCTATCTTGCAAGCTTGCCAACTCTCTTCTGGTGCAATTAGGTGAACCAACATCATCTACACAACCATCATTTTAATTTATGTTCATTATAGATTTTCTAATGTTTCACAGGTGGTTGGGTCAAACCCTGATCTTAACCTGAAATGCTAGAATGCGGAGCTCGGAGAGTCGATGTCTCCAAGATTCTTCAAGACCAGACCACTATACTAAATATAAGTGTAGGAATATTGAAAACGAGAAAAGTGATTTTAAATATAGTAAGTACAATATGGGTAAACATTTTAAATATAGTAAGTACAATATGGGTAAACATTTTAAATATAGTAAGTACAATATGGGT
>NW_027114454.1:18844-33169 GCF_000696795.3 Halyomorpha halys | reverse complement strand
AGTAAGTACAATATGGGTAAACATTTTAAATATAGTAAGTACAATATGGGTAAACATTTTAAATATAGTAAGTACAATATGGGTAAACATTTTAAGACCAGGAGCAGCAAGGGCGTACTAGAGGACGGCAAGTCATAGTCAATCAGGTTGCCACATTGCACTACGGAAAAGGAAATTAAACCAAAATTATAAACAATTGTCCTAGAGCTTTATCAATTATAAAAATTAAAATATTTGTTTGAAAAAAAATTATTTTTTTCTAAATTAAAAATCCGTTTCACTTCTATTCTTCAGTGCGAATGGCATGTAAAACTATTCACAAGTAAAGATGGTCGTTACTATTCACTGAACATCAACTTAAGGAATGACGGATACCTCAGCCGACTGAGGTACACCACCCTCGATTCCTTCCTACTGATATTGAGTCATCAATTTACCTAATTGTTGGTGTGTACTGAAAAAATGTTTAGGTACAGTGTTTTCATTACTAAGTTTACGGTCAGAATGAAGAGCCTAAACTGACCCATTTATTAATTTTTCTACTATTAAAATCTATGGTTCTTGCAAAACTCTTCATTACCAACAACTGGTGTACTGCAAAACTATTATCACAATTACATAATCAAATTTTATTCCTTTTCGTGTTTTATGCTTCCATTGCCTGAACAATTACCATATTATTGTGACAATATATAATTTCATTGTTAAACAAAGAGCTTTAGGTTCACCAAAACAAGGAATATATGATTAATTTTAAATGAAGTGCGAAATGAGGAGCTAATGAAAAGTTCTCAATATTATTTTATTATATCATTTAAAGTAAATGTAATGTTTTTTTTTAATTTAACGAATTCTACAACTTTTCTTATGTTTAGACTTAAATAGCAGATTTTGGCACATCTTGGTTACAAAAACAAAATACAACATAAGAATTTTAAATAGTAAATTAATAAAAGTGTATGCTCTTTTCTAATCAATGCCTCTGGATGGTTACACTCTCAAGGATAACAGTTCATATAAAAAAATAAATAAATAAATAAGTCAATAATCAGGAAATCTCCTAATAATGAGTAAGATATTCAACTCAGCAGTACAATGTTGGAGCATGTTATGCAACGGGTTATAACAGTGTGATACAAGGATCACTGGATGGCTTCATAGATATCTACGTCGTCTTCACAGTAATGACTTGCCAATCTCCTTATGGCTTTTCCTCAATGAGTCTTTCTCAAGTAGTACTAATTTAATGGTATACAAAGTAGCCTAAGATAATAAGTATTTTTGATAAAAACAAATATTACATAAACATGTTTCATCACGGAGACTTCCAGCTACAAGAGAAAAAAACATAGGATATTTGACTATAGTTTAAGCTAAGCACATATTGGGACGCGTTGGACACTACATTACAAAAATATCGCGCAAGGTATACATCATACTACATCATGCTGCTAAAAGTGTTACCTTGCTCAGCGCGTATTGGAACGCAATTTGTCCCAGAATCTCGTCGAGTAGAAGGCGGTATTTTATACAAATTTATTTTCTCAAGTTCTGCTATCAGGTACTGTAACAAGGTATGAAACATCCAAATCATTTATTTCTAGATGATTAAACTAAAACGAAAATTGCAAGGGTAGACTAAAGTCAGAAGGATTGTTGTGCAACATGTTATTAAGTAAAATAGAAGATGATAAAAATTTTCAATAAATAGCGACAGTGAGAAGACAGAAGGGATTAGGGAACTTGGGATATTCTGTCGTGTCGATACTCCCCGTCCGATATTTCACGACTATCGATTCAATGATATACTTTTAGATTAACAAAGAGCGTACCTAGGATCTAAACTAGGCATGCTATAGGCAATCAGGTTGTGACATTGCAGCACAGAAAAGGCAAATGAAATCACAATTAAATATGGTTTTCGTAGTGCTTTATTAGTTATAACAATTAGTATTTGTTTAAAAAAAAATTTATTAAATTAATAATTTTTTCCACTTCTGGGGGGGGGGCTGCTTTCCTGCCTCCCGCTGGGTACGATTAACTATGATAAGGTTTCATATAATACGGAAGTATTGTTAATCAATAATATCCATACTTCCTATTATAGAATTATTTACATATTTTAATTCCTAATTATATCAGTTGTATATCATTTAGCATAGGGAATGTTATTAGAAATTATATTTTATATAGAAATATTAGTATGCACATGAAAACATCACATAGCTGTGGATTGCTTGAAAAACATAAGCGATATAAGACCAACTTTCCGGTCTTCCGGATATCTGTCCGCAATATATGACAGCGAAACAAGTAAATATAACGAACCAAATGAAAAATATACAATAGTTAAATAAAAATCATTCGACATTAGCCACTGATAATAACTTAAAAGCTGTTTATCTAATTACAAATTTCGAAATCAAATAGAAGATTCGACAATATAATTCCTATATTCACATTTTGGAATCCGATACAAAATATCACAGAATCCAATAATTCTGACATCTACATGTTTCGATATTCTAGATCCATTTTTCATAACTGAATGATTGGATCTGAAAGCCGGATTGTAAGATAAGTGTCAAGTTATATTTCAAAGAATAACATAATGATAATGGCCAAAATAATGAAACAAATTACAACAAGATTCCTCATATTGAAATGACTAATATATATTCTCTTAATTGCCTTATGACATGAAATCTAATAGCAATATAGTTAAGCGGCTATACCATATGTGATTCACACAACAAGAAAACATTAAACTGTGACGTGACATTGCCGGATAACCGAAGCAGATAACTCAAATAAGTTTTTAGACATTTCATCAAATTTAAATTACAGGAGACTTGGGCTTATGAGGGAATACATAAGTAATTTTGCAACTTTTCCTTATTAAAGCCAAGTGGACCAGTTGGACCAAGCAGCCTTCGCAAAATTCCTTAGAGCCAGAAATCCAGCGCAAAACGCCGATGCTTCATTAACGGAACTCATATGCTAATCCAAATATTTATATTCATTTTTTCGTTCGAAAACGAAAAAAATCTTTGGGTTAGCTATTAATAATTCAAATTTCATTTAGCATTCTAAAGGTATCTATTATATTCCATTATATTGTCTTAACTATATTTCATTCACGAGCATTTAGTTTATAATAAATTATATGTTATTAAAATTAAACTACAATAATTCGATACTATTTTTATTCACACATTTGGCTGATCTAGCGAGGCTTAGTGAACCCGAATAACCAGAGATTTGAATTTTATACATAAATGGCATATTTGCTTCGTTTATGTTTTATTCTTTTTAATCAGTTAACAAGATATCTATCCGTATCAATGACATTTGTACAGAATTAGCTCCATTTAAGTTTCACATGCTTGGAGATAATTGGATATATATATTTTTAATTAAAATATATTCGTAAATTAATTAGAACAAGTTTTAATTGAAGAGCGCCCCTAAATTTGAATAATAAAACATACTCATCAAAAAGAATTCATTGTCTGAAAACATTTTTGAAAAAACTTTGTTACATTAGTTTCACGGAAACTAATCACTATCTTGTTATCAAAAGAACATTTGCGATTTTTTCATACAATTATGTTTTTTAAATCGCTGTATCTGTTGGATTTGAATAATATAAGTGCTAAAAGTTATATGGGGAGATGGAAAGAAAAAAATAAAATTTTATCTGGTTATAACGTAATATAATACGTATACTTTGCTATTTATAGTACCTCAGCACAAATCATTTACAACAAAACATCAGATAATTATAAACAGAATATAGTATATTTAGAATTATTATATGGAGTGATAATTTAAACATCATTATGCAAAAACAGTTAACTAAAAAGTCAACAAATACTAAACATATTTTAGATCATTTTTTTCCTAAAGTTTATATGATTAAGTGGTAAATTAGAAAAATTATCATAGATAGTAACTGTTTGAAGTTGTAGTTCCTTAACTTAATAACACATATTCTGATTTTTTTTTAACATACAATATTTACAAAATAAAAAAAATAAAATATTCTAAAAATTAGAACTTTTCACATACCAACAGAACCCAGGAAGTGTACTATGAGGTAATATTTCTCAAATAAAAAGTTTGGAAGCTGATTGATTAAATGATTTATGAGAAAATATATCATAATTAAAATCAGTTCATCTGTGAACAATCATTTCCTATGAGAAAATGGGGGTGCCATCTGTGAACAACACAAATAAGTAATGGTTCTTACATGGTTCACAATTAATGGAAATAAAGAAACGGTTCGGCCAGTATAATTTTACTTTGTCCCTTAGAAAACAATTAAATAAGTTTTGCTGAGGAATGATGTATTGGGCACATGAACATTTGTTCATACTTTTAGGATTAGTGACTGAGAAAACACAACTTTTTTGGTTTGCAGCAGTACAATGTCCTTTTAAAATTATTTATTTATATTATGGCTTAATCCAACTGACGATTAATTTGGTTTATAAACTTATTATATGAATTTATTTGATGAACCTGTTTAATCTATGTTGGGGCCTTGAAGGCCAGTGGGTACTTTGGGCCAGGTACTACGTGAGCAAATCATATATTCCACCCATTCCAAGAAACGTTACTTCAACTTCATATCTTAGATTGTTTGGAACCTCGTAAATCGGTAATTATTCTTTGTCCTCCAGAGTTTGCGTGATAATTTATTGCCTTAGCTGTGACTAATAGGCAAGTCGGTTATGTGTTTTGCTTGATAATTAATTATGTTGATTCTTTGTTGAAGTGAAGTTACAGGTATTGGTTATAAATATAGATTTCTCTTTTATTTATTTGTTTGCTGTTGGTACTTCACCGGTCAGTTGATACTTGGAACTGTCTGCGGATCAATATGTTTTTATATATACAAATATATACAAATATGTTTTTCTTTCTTCCTAATACTTAAGCCATTTGTGATTACGGAACAGACAACGCCCGAATTCCTGAATGTTTCATATTTAGGTCGAAATATGGAAAATCCATTTCGTTATGCTAGCACATTTTCGTTTCAATAGTATCTCAGGTTCATTGACTGTCCTCGAATGCCTGCCATAAACTTCTTCTTAGTCGAGCCCTACTAAAAGAAGACCTTGAGGTCTATGGTCCGAGTTGGATAACGTCGTTTCTATTACAAAAATTTTGTTTATTCGATTCATTTTGGCTGGGATAGCCTTCATATCAGAGAATTTAGATTGTTTGAATCCTAAAGACCTGAAGAAACGTAGAAAGCATGCGTGTTTCAAAAGTTTAGTTGTCATTCTTATCTTTAGTGAATTCTTTAGACAGTAGTGTCTTTTTTTTTTTTTATTGTTTCACATCAAGTTTTTAGTTTCTTTTATCCAAATATCATATATATAGTAGGTAAGGGGAAGAACTGCTATCGTGAAATATTTCGAATCCGAGTTTTCATTGGAAGTATTTTGAGTCCAAATAATTAATAACCTCGTAAAATTGATTAACCATGTGTCTGTGTCTATGCGGTCAGCCCAATTGAATAACAAAAAGTTGAACGAAACTTAATTTTTTTATTTAAGGTAAGCACATGCCTGAGGTGTCCTAGCAACTATCAGTTTGTTAAAATTTACTTATAAAAAATTAAACATATAACTTAAAAATATTTCAGAAAACTTAGTACATAACATAGTTCTGGGTGGTTATGGAGAGTGACGAAAAACGGATAAATAAATTGTTTTAATAATTAAGTATAAAGAGCAGATGGTTGGGGGTGCGGTTAGCGAAGAACAGAAATAAGTAAACATTTGTTAATTAGTGTCAACGATTCTGCCAGAATATCATGCCTTCGTCAGGGCTAGGAACAAAAAAAAAAAAAAAAGACAACAATCATGATTAAATGGAAGTACAAAATAACAAGAAACATAAGAAGAAAACAAATACATTGGAGCACAAGTAGTATTGGAGAAAATAGATGTCATATAACAAGAATATTGAAACTGTCAATTTAATTGATCAGACATAATTTTTTTTTCATATTACTTCAATTATAAATAATTTAGAATTTCTACATTTATTTTCAGATCTTTATCTACATACATATATACATATACTATGTATATATTTAAATTACTATATATATATTTAATTTTAGTATTACTATACTTTCACATAGTTTAATATTCTAGTAATATTACTCTTATGTGCTATATTATGTGATATCTTATTATGTTTCCTTGTATTAATTAAGGTTGTTATCTCGTTTTTTGTTCTTTGCCCTGATGAAGGCTTGAAATTCTGGCTGAAACGTTGGCACACACATAACAGTAAGCTTTTACTTATTTTTGTTCTTCGCTAACCACATCCCCTACCATCTTCTCATATATAATCTAGGGTAAACTTTGAACTCATCATTATTTGTTATATTATTGGAATTCTGAAAAAAAAGAATTATTATTTTTCACATTATTTTACTGTAGTTGCGGCTTTTTTTTTAATCACATTTTCAATTAAAAATATCTTAATTTCATTAACACTGGTTATTTCGTTGAAGACTTACTTATCTACGGTTTGTAATCACATTCAAAATCAATTAAAGTGCTCTATAATACGTGCTGAATAAGGAAGCTATATCATGAAAGTGACTAATGGAAAAGCAATTCATGAGTGGCACTAAAAAAAAATTATTAAAATGCAATGAACTAGTTTATTTTTGTTAAGATCGATGAGAGATTTAACGAATCTAAGAAAAATAAATAATTATTTCGCCATGTTTCTAGGTTCTTTCAAAAATATTTTTTTAATTATACAGATAGATTCATAGATAATTCTACTTTATTTTCGAGAAATGCCCCTTCAAAATAGAGTTGGCTATATTATATTTAACAATGGCAATCATTTAAAAATCTTATATAATAAATAGTTATTGATTCAACTGTCAGCCACACACAACTTCGAAACAGAAAGGATGTGAAAATTTGAGCATGCTAAAATTAAATATATGATAATACAAATAATACATGACGGAAAATTAAAAAAAAATCTAAATCAAAATACCAAATGCAAGTGCAGCGACAAGTCCCATAAAGTGCCGTAATGTTAGTCAACGGTAAAGCTGCTTCATTTTCTCAATATCAAAGAATGTGCTTTTAGGAAACAATGAGATCAATATTATACTGCAAGCACCAGATTTTTCCCTCACTACTAGTCACCAAATCAAACACTTAACAAGTTTTTCTTCCTACTGCAGAATCATTTGCACACCTATATCAGAGCAAACTGAGAAAATGTTTATTAATATACGGCTCTTACCTCGCAAGACCCATCGTTTTTCCATCTATGAGAATTTTATTGAAGGGATCAATTTTTAGAGCCTTAATAAATTTAAAAATTAATAAAATACGATACAACTACTAATAATATTTGCGATACTGGTGAACTGGTCTGCAGTGAAATAGGAATAATAAGAGCATAAAACTGTAGTGTAGAATAAAATTATAATTTTTTATTGTAACAGGTGCGAAGAATATAACAAATTTCTGAATTCCGTTCAGCAAAGATCACTAAACCATTTTCTTATCAGGTCGAGGAGGATTATTAGAGAACAAAGGTTTGGCCTATCTGCTCTTGTGGGCGGAACGTAGTTTACTCTAAAGGATTTTTATGTTTTTAGGGAGGTTTAAATGTTTAAAGTTACATGAAACACGATGGATTATTTATTGTTTATTTATTTATTTTTTATGTCATGTTACACGAAATTTAGTTACGATTGTGAAATAATAAAAGCAATAGGGAAGAGTTCATTCAGTTTTAATTACCTAAGATAATAATCATAATAATGGAGAAAATGAAAAGCCGTATCTTGAGCATTTTTGGGTATAAAGATAATAGTTTTTATTATGATTATGATAAATATTTCATAGAAATAATCCTTATTATTTTTAAATATATGACAATATCATGTATAAATAAAATAAATAGATATTAAAAAAGAAATGGCTTATCTAAATTGTATGTAAGACAAATTAATATTTTGCGACCTAATTAAACCTTTCACATATATAATAAAGTACCTTATTATTAATTGGTCAATTCACTAAAATAGTTTATTAAATGCAGGCTAATTACCAAAGTTAACAATCTTCAAAACAAAAATATTTATCAAATTAATGTCATAACAGTTTCCTTTAAAATTTGTATAAAATAGCTATATACTTACAAAAATATATACTTTAAATCTATTAATATTAATTTTATAACATTTATCGTCTATACACAATCAAACTGAATATCACTGTTATCAACAAAACCTACCTTCAACAGATTAGGAATATGTTATCACCTATTTATTAAGTTTTTATTTTCAATCAATTTAATTATTACCTCTTTATTTTTTACTTCTAAATTAACAATAATTAAAAACCCTAAAAATTCGAACATCGAAACAAAAACTCGAAATTCTAACATCCCAACTCTTTTTTTGTATTGTTATTGCCTAATTAAATTTTTATTGCCAATTAATAATTATTTACATATTTACATTACTCAAAATCTCAGAATAATAGTGGTTTAGTGGCATTTTATTTTTGACATATTTTATTTCCGGCTATTATCGGTTTAACAATTCCCTGAGAATTTTTTTTTTTAAATAATGGTTTCAATTAGAGATGAGTTTTTATTTTACATAGAAATAGACTAATTATAATGATGTAATGAATAATTTGGTTGGAAAAAACATTAATAAATGTGGTTGAAAGTTTGATTCAGGAGACAAAATGTTTAATTTAGCTAGAAAAACGTTTAGTTTGTACCGCAAACGGTTTAAATGACCAAATACAAACAGGCATAGTGATCAAAGTTGCATGTTTATTTTCATGCTCTGTTTTTTCTTTTTGTTACGTTTTTTCTGGTTTTTTTTTTACTGTTTGGAATTCTGTTTTTTATTTTCAGATATTTAAAAAAAAAAGTAGTTCTAAGTGTGCGGGCACATAGTTAAGTAGCTAATTAAGCTTAAGTTATTAGAAAGGGAATAAAAAATGGATCATCGCACAATAGGACCATTTGTCATTTGTCATTTGCCCTGAGGATCATTACCAACTCATCGAAAAGATGATTAATTGGTTTGTAAACGGTTGCCAATGGGACTGTCCCGGTTTCTAGAAGTTTTGCCGTCATAATAACCCAACTGCCTTCCATTTTCGCTTACTTATAAATCAGAAAGTTATAGTTTTCTTGTCAAATATCAATTAAGGAAACACGTTTCCAAGAGTTAATATGATTTCAAGATTATTATAGAAATAAGTTTGAGGAGGTTCTGATCATTTATGAAACGATAGGGAAAACCGTTGAGTCAACCTTCTTTCTTCCGGAGTAGTCAAAGAATTTGCTTTCTATTGTTATTAATCCTGGCTATGCGTCTTACGCTGTTGGAAAGTCCACGTGACAAACACATCATTGCCTGCATAAAATTGTTTTATTTTTTAAAGCAAGATTTTTGGGCTGAACCTTCTCTATCATCTAGGCTTAATAAGATTTTTCGTTAGTCTTTATGATTTTTACTGTAACTATTGACCATTCAACAATAACTTCATGAATCTCACCTGTCTTATCCTTCCAAAACTGTCAGGTTTATACCAGGTCTTATCCTTTCAGTTTGTATGATGGCGGAACGATGTACCAATGGACAGTTAAAAAATTCCGGTAGTATGAACAAGAAGAAAAATATAAAACTGCGGAAAATAAAATTATTTTCAGTGATTTCTCCTACCCCTGCTATGGATCACTGCAAAAGCATCTGGGCGCCAATCAAAGATAAGATCTGTGTTAACCATTCCTAAAAGTCAACACAAAGATAATTATTTTATGTTATGAAATTATTATGATCATACTTTACAATTATTCCTTCAAATATTTCAATGGGTAATATTTTTTTTTAACATTTAAATAATTTAAACCATAGTTGAGAAAATTAAGTGTGATTTGAGTCATGTTAAACATATGTATTTTTATTAAAAAAATTATTACATTTAAAAATCGATTCATAGAGATCTACAAAAATTGAAAATAGATTTTTGTTCGCAGATACAACTGACTTTCCTATAGTACTACAAGAGTATTGATGATTATAAGAAAAAATTTAAATTAAAGGACTGTACACAAGAAACTTCGTTTTAGATTAGACCCTGGCTTTATGAAGGGGAATTAACATTTAGGAAAAAGATGACTGCATAAAAATTCTTATAATACTTACTAATAAAAATAAATAAAATCCATATAACCATAGATCTTTATTGTCACATAAAAACCTACAAAGCCTAATAACATAAACTCTTAAAGCACTAAAAGAAATCAAACCCGTTACACTACGGCCTAGAATCTTATTATAACGGTTCAATGGGTGTAATTACTAGAAAATATTCGGTTATTCAACATACCGGTTAGTACAATTAAGATACTACCTGATATTAGTGGAGAATCAGTGTTCGTGATGTGTGACTTTCATACAATTCCAAAATCCTAAATAATTAATTATCAACATTTTAAAAATACAGTTAAACAATAATATTAATATTCCTCGAGTTTATAGCCTTATTTAGAAATAGATAGTTATCTCTCACAGAGACTCAATAATAAAACATACCCATATTGAGTATACCCAGCTGTAATGAGAGAAGTTACGGACGTGTGAACATTTTACCTTACGTTACTAAAATTAGTTCAGTTTTCATTGTGAAAAACGTAGATTCACACATGCCTTTTAATGAAGTTGTACACATAAATAACGGTTGTTTCTATTTTTAAATGGTTTAAATTTGAAAAATCATTCTGGCTTAAGAAACGTTTTAGTTTTCAGTATTTGTAGAAATACTATCGAAACGATTTCGTCTCAATTCTTAATTGTTAAATTTGGGATATCAATTATACAGCTTAAAATCAACAAAGAATATCCGGAAATATTTTTTCGTAAGGTTATACTAAAGCGATATACATCTGTAAACAAAATATTAATACAACGTTCTGAAATGTGAAAATGAAATGACGAATGTCCCTTAACGAGACTAAAATTTGAAAAAGAACTTTTACTTTGCAAGATCCAAATGAGACCAGACTATATTAAAAGTTTAAGTGGTTCTTGTTGGTTTTTAAACAAGCGGTTCTTAAACTGTGTGATTCAAGCCTGAGCCAGGGGTGCCCCAAACGAAAGCCACTTACTCAAAATATTACAAAACTAAAACTAAAAATAGCAAATATTTAGTGCATTTCACCATTTACTTTCCACTTTTCTTCTTTTATTAAAAGTTTAATCGCGTTAAGGATAATTTGCGGCACAGTTATTTTTAGCCTAAGAAAGCAGTGACAAAAAAAAGTTTGGTAATCGCTGTTTTGGAAAATTAAGAACTGAAAAACCCTGATTAGTCGATTAATCACATTCACGAACGAATCTATGAATTTAATTATATTTATGTTGGACAGCAAGGGATATGAATTTTCTAGTCATTATAAGAACCAAACACTTTACTTTCTTCGTATATATACATATATGATATATCACACATGTTACATATATCATATATAAATTCAGCATGAGGAAATGTAATTAAAATTATATTAACAAGAAAAGATATACATTGCCGTTTTATTCGATTTGGTTAATGTAGTGGTGCAAAAAAACAAAACAAATTTACAAAAAGATAAGATGCCTCAATTTTTAGATTGATACTATATCTATTTATAAATGTTTCGTCCCAACATGAAAGAATTACGTACAAGTCCTCCGTGGCAGCTCACCCACTTTAACATTACTCAGTAGGCCAGGAACCGCTAAATAAATTTGATTTTTAACAATTAAATTTGTTTTTCTTCAACTCTCTGCCCATTTCTAGTAACTCCTTTATCAAGAGGAGGGCTGATAGAACTTCTATATCAAGAGGAGGGCTACTCCTATATCAAGAGTAGAGCTGATAGAACTCCTATATCAAGAGGAGGGCTGATAGAACTTCTATATCAAGAGGAGGGCTGATAGAACTTCTATATCAAGAGGAGGGCTGATAGAACTTCTATATCAAGAGGAGGGCTAATAGAACTTCTATATCAAGAGGAGGGCTAATAGAACTCCTATATCAAGAGTAGAGCTGATAGAACTCCTATATCAAGAGGAGGGCTGATAGAACTCCTATATCAAGAGGAGGGTTGAGAGAATAGTTTTTGATATAACAAGTAAAGCTCTGAGCGAGTTTTTAGAGAGACAACCAATAATATTTTTACTACAATAAGTAGAGACAAAAATATACTGGGTTAGGGGAGTGGAACCTTAAACAACTCAAATAAAAAATGTTGCTTATGTAATTGGACCAGTTAAAAATCGAGAATTTTATTCTTTATTTTAAATTAAAGAAGTGATAACGAATTTTACTTATTATAAATGACCAGAAGATGAAGGTTTTTATTTTAATATGTTGTTCTGAAGATGGGACATGACAACTATGGAAGCATGAAAACATTAATTTTTTTCATTAGTTAATTATTCATAGTTTATACGTAACCATTCTTCATTACCGCTAACGATTAGGAATTAATATGTCATTTCAAATAAATAAAATTAAAGATACTTATGAGCAACGGTTCTCAAACCTTTTTTTTCCACGGAACCCTTTTGTGGCCAAAAAAAGTTCGCGGCACCCCTATAGCGCGAAATAAACAACCGCCTCGGAAAAAATCAATAAGGATAATTATCCTTACAAAATAAAACAAAATAAAAAATGGTATTCTTTCTTTTTAACTGCTTTTAGAGTTAATTAACTTAAGATTTAATTGCAGATAATTACTATGTATTGATATATTGAACTAATAATGTTGTTGATTATGTCCTTTTTTTCAGTTTTTTCCAATTAAGTCCAGCGGATTTGTCCAGCGGACTAGACAAGATCAGAATAGTGGACATGTCCACTCTGCCATCATCTTATGCACATAATTGAAGTACTCAAGAAAAACATGAAGATCGTCTTCGGAATAACACTCTTTTTATTTGACCATGCAACAGCTTACACAACAATCGGAAAAAATCTTGAGTTGTTTGAGGATTTTTTGTACTATCAAAGAAAACCGGATCCTAGTTCAACAATAGTATCCAAGAAGAATTGTAGCAATAATGAGAAGAAGAAGCAAGAAAAGAGAAGGTAACAGGTGACTTTGACTATGAATAGTGATGGATGGCTCTAGGAGGAATGTCTAATGACAAATGCCTAGTCATTTCTTCATCAGGTCCTTTCGAGTCACGGCTGTATATCTTATTTGGGCATTATATCCATTTTGTATGATTCAACATCAGTTATAACTCTTTTCAAAAAAAATTAAAAAGAAAATGAAAATGAATTGCTAAAGCTGGACCAAATCCAGGGAGGTGAAAGAGCAACACAATCTCATTATTCCTTCAACACATATTTTTGTCACAATTTATCATTAGAATTATTTTATAAATTATATTTCCTGGTGTTTGTATGTCAGCTTAAAGCTTTTAACTGGCAAATGCACAATAAAAGTGACACAAAATGCACTTATAAGCTACGAGATTTCCAAATACTTTTTGATTACATTTGCCTCAATTCGGGAGAGTGGTGGGCCTAAATGGCTAATGGTCCAAAGACTTCTATGGACTGGGAACCACTATTATAAACTATTGAATCAGTATAGGAGGGCAATCCCGAAACGTTTCAGAGGATACACACAGTGGTCCAAAACCATAAAAATATGTGAGAAAAAATCGGAACTTGGTTCAAAATTTATACCTATCATTCTACTATCAGTGCACTTACTCAGCCTCCTCTGGTTCATTGAGAGGACTGCGCTGGGACCTCTAAGAGCCCTGCTCTACCCCTCATACGAGTAGGAGAGACTGGGCTCGGGAGAGGTTAAATATTGTTCATAATAATATAAATGTGCTTAGTGCTTTTATAGTTCATGATGATATAAATGTGCTTAGTATTGTTATTTTATTTTATATAACGGAGGGTTGGTCATGGATTGAGGGCAGAACATTAGCTCCCTTCAGTCTCTGGCCACTCCTCTATGTACGCACCCCTGCGTGGAGTCCCAGGAGCCAGTGGACAGCAAGGAGAAGTTGGGTCCCTCTGTCGCAAACGCGGGAGAGAGTCTGAAACACCAGCTCATGTGCTGGGAAAATGCCCCAACAACTCCCTCCTTATAACACCCCGGCACCACAGGGTCAAAGAAGAATTGATGAAGTTCCTCAAAAGAAAAGACTTCACCTGGTTCGAGGAGGGGTCTATTGTATTGACACCGACGGATCCGTAAGATATGCCGATATTGTCGCGTTTA
>NW_027114454.1:5653-16699 GCF_000696795.3 Halyomorpha halys | reverse complement strand
TTATTCTCGTAAAATGTATCTATTTGTTTGTTTTTGGTAAACTGATCTACTGCTGTGACTATGAATGATGGTCTGATATCACATTACCGTCTGATATTGAATTTGTTTAGCGGGACATTGAAGAGGATCAAGGAGGGTGTATTCCGGAGAGCGAATTTGTTGATCGGGTGAATTGAAAAATTGTGGAAGGGTGAAATTGGAAATGAGAAAGAAAAAAGAAATGAGAAAGAAGAATAGGAATGAATTGAAACATTTGTATTTGTTGTACAGCCCGAAATTGATTGTAAAAGGAAACTGTAGGGGAAAAAAAATTGTTTATTATATCCTATTATTGTATTTCTTTTTTTCTGATTATACCATGTATGTGTAATTTATATATGTCCGATTACGGATTGATAAGTATGCTGTGTGAGATAGCAACCTGATGTATTTAGACAGCATAGATAAATAAAGTATTTCTCTCTCTCTTGATTTTATTGTATTAGTTTAGATTTTACTTATTTTATTTTATCCTTATTTCGTCATGTTCACATAATTTGATTATGCATTTTATTTATCTTTATTTTTTCACACATATATAAGTTTTATTATTTTTAAATAATCAATATTGAAAATACTAAGAATGATTTAGTGGAATTCTATCATCAATTGAAAGGCTCATATATAGATTAAGTAAAATTAAAAGTTATTTATTTAATAACTATGGTGACAAGAAAACGTTAGGCTGCCGAAGGGAAAACGTGCACCGCCTTTTATTTATGCATTTCTTATCATTGTCCATCACATTCTATTACTTTTTATGTTAAATATCATTTTTTTCTAAAATCTTTGCCTTTCCAACGATATATAATATTCCAACCGGGATGAAATATTTTTCCTCTAATTTCCTAAGATTAATATCAAACTCTTTCATAGTTTTAATTTTTAATGACAAGTAAGAGTGTGAGATGGATAATCTTTTCAAATAAACAAAATTGAAGATTTATTAAAAAATCCATATAAAAAAGCCCTGTGAGACCACTTAAATGAAGATAAGAACTAGCTCATATAAAGACCATTCAATTTTATTTTTACATACAGACGTTACAACTATTTTTGAGAAAATCGAAAGTAAGTGAAAAATCGATTCTATAAAGTGGCACTTCCAGTCGAAAACTGAAATTCGAAATTTTTCACGTTAGCAATACTTCCCCATACTATATATTTCATACATAAGTAAGTGAATGGAAAAATACTAGTAAGCGTACCAATTAAATAACAAGTGGAAAATACATTAAATTCTGCGTAAATGGAGTACCTTAGCTTAATAATTCGATCAACTAGCATAAATAAGCAATGGTAGAGAACATCAAACCAGCTGATGCAACCAAAGAAATTATCACAGCAGGTGCTTTTCAACCGTGCCAATTGATGTAATTAATAACATATGGTAAGCTATTAATACAACATTTAATGATTTTTAAGTTCCTTGCAAAAAAAAATATTAGAAATTTTAATTCGTTGTTTAATAAAATTAATTAAAAGCAAATTTTAAAACTCTTTTGTAAATGAATGTTTTACCTGGTGGGCTTTGTACATTGGGCTCCCATCTATCATATAGAAACTAAAGTGTGCTCGATATACCATGGAACTCCAACTGAATAGTTAGACGCTGGGTAAAAACAAAAAAAAAAATCAAAACTTGTATACATCCTGCCCTGTTGTAAAAATAAAATATAAATTTTAACATAACTCAAAAGTTCTTAAATGTCGTAAGACAAATTATAATTCAATGTCATACGCCAAGACAACCAGGTGTCATGTATTAGATTCTTTCGAGAGACCTCGTTACATAATAATCGTTATCAAAACAGGGCCGAGAAAGTAGATAACTTGTCATTCCATTTAATTATCTTGTAACTTCGTTTAAACTATCCCATTACGTACAATGAAGTATGTAATTTAAAATAAAAAATCCTCGCAAACATACAGGCTATTAACGAAGGAGAAAAAATGGCGGTATTGAGTATAAATTTGTCTTCTAAGAATTGAAAAAAAGAAACTTAATTCCCCATTCATAGGTCAATAATTGTGGAATTAAACCTCTACAGCACTTTACATCGTATAATATAATATTACAATTTAACCCTGTTTATTCGTCTAAGTCGGAACTGAGATGTCGTTGGTTCAGTGGGAAAGCTGGTTAATCCACAAATTATGTTGGAAACAACTCAAAAATTATTTAACTCATATATTAGGTAAAAATTAAAATGCAATATAAAACTTAGAATATAGGTGGTATACACAGGGTGTTACATGGTTGTATGTCCTAATTGTAAAGATGAATTATGAGGATCTCAGAACATGATAAAACGTCTCCATGAAACACTTTGTTTAGGAGACATCCGTGTTTAAAAATTTTCATTTTTATGAGATGTTTAGGCCATAATAAATAAATATGTTTTCAAAATTCCTTATTAAAGAAATGAAAATATTAACATTCATATTAAATGTTGTTCAAAGTACATTCCTAGAGCATTAAGACAGGCTCAGCATCTTTCTTTCACGGCAGAAGCGGGCAAGGTGTACTGGATATATGGTATTGTTTCACAATTTTCAATTGTCCTTCTTCGTAAAAAATTAAGATCACTAACTGGGCTTGCTAGACAATAACACATATTGAGTGCCGTTCGGTCACCGCTGTTTGTGGGAGAAAGATCCTGAGCCTGTCTTAATGCTCAAGGTAATATTATATTACTTATAATATCATAAATTTGAACAACATTCAATATGAATGTTAATATTTACATTTCATTTAAATAATTCATAACTATAACAATTTTTAAACATGAATATACCCTAAACAAAGCGTTAATGGGCATACCTTAGATTTTTTTCTTCTTTTGAGATCCTTAATTCATATTTTTAGTCAGGGAATTTAACGCTGAAACATCCTGCATATTAATACACAAATATATATTATTCATTTACAATATACACGCGCGCATACACACACACAATAAGATAGGTTAACAAAAATTTTTAGGCCAATCCTTATTCTATTAATGGTACAAAATAATCCGCCCTTATCCCTTTAACTTTACTTTGACAAAGAAAATAAAAATATCTAAATGTGTACCACTACAGGGTAAGGGGTGGTCAAGACCAACTGTTATGCAAGGAAGTGATTTGCTGAGAACTCTCGACCACCAGAGTTTTATTCAATTAAGGATACAGACTTTATGAAGCTGGATCAACCCTAGATGGCTCCCGATCTGAGAAGGCTGACTCAACCACTATAGGTAATAGATAATTATTATTGGAACCCGGGTCCTTGCAGTTCCCTTACCAATCACCTACCCACTCCCAAAAAGAATAAAATTAATATAAATGAAAATACCACTTTGCTTGTTAAGGCCAGCGGGTCCCAAAAGCGCGGCCCCAAGCTTAAGCCAGGGGTGCCGCAAGCAAATGCCACCTTCGCAGAATATTAAAAAAAAGAAAAGATAAAAAGTTACAATTAAAATAGCAAATATACAGAGCATTTTAGTATTTGCTTTTCACTGCTTTTTCTTCTTTTCCTACACATTCAACTACTTTAAAGATAAATGAGCCACAATTTTTTTTTTAAGCTGGATACGGGTGATGCAAATTTTGTTTTGGCCTGACAAGGGTGTTTGCCATTGTTCTTAGAATAGGAAGTGTACCGAGGCGAAAAATAGTTGGGAAGCGCCAATTATAGAAAGGAGGATTTTGGTATATCAAAGTTAAGGAAATGTTTATAAAATTACATATAACTCAAGTATTAATAAAGCGGTGAAGATAATACAATAAATAAATAGTGTTAAACATTATAATTTATTTGTTTTTTTTATATTTGAGTGTTTATATTATATAAGTAAGAACCTAGATTACAACTGATAACCGAACGAAAAGAACCAGGATATGTGTTATATTTATAAACAATTATATAAAAAATTATAATCACACAAAGAATAAATAATTAATATTAAAAATGGAATAATCCACATACAGAAATAAAAGTACTCCAATTTTTATATGCATCTTTATGTTATCTCTATTTTTTTTTCTACTGTTTTATTATGTAAATTATCTACAAGACAATATTGATACCCATTAAAGCGTGTCCAGTCCTTTCCAACAAAAGTCCTTCGAACGATATTCAATGCTTCGTATTTCGTAACCAACACAACCTTACACCATGATGTTTGCTTCTGTGTTGTTATTCCATCCAGATTTTCCAACGTTCATCAAAACATTATTCACCACTCTAATCCCTTAGCACAATCTCTTATCCAGCCCCAACCATACCTATAATCCTTCCCGAAGGTTGAAACGGCTATAGACCCGAGACCTCTTAAGAATTGATGCTGGAATCTTGGCAATGGTCAGCTTCTTCCTCAAGTCATAAATGTATGGTGTTCAAGCGCTCTCACTGTCTTCACTTGCTTCCAACATAAGTGACGCGGCTAGGAGAGAAGCGCTGGAATCTCTTGGAGCCCTGCTTTTCCTTCCATATAAGGGCAGTAATGTAAATATTGTACAATATGGTACGAATATATATTCATTTTATTTTGCTTAAATTTAATTTTCTTTAACTTGTATACAAATTATTTTGTTATTACTCAATCAAGTTTTATTTTATTATTTTTATTATATATCAATCGATATAATATTTATTATTATTATTTTTATGTTTTAATTTGATTTTGTGAGTACTAATGTAATTATTTATATATATTTTTTCTTGTTCTTAATGTTTTCGTATATATAGTATAATAAATATTTAGAACACTAATACTTATTACCCCCAATTCTTGCACATTGTATTATTCAATAGAAATAATTAATGAGTGTTAAATATGTTTATAGATTTTAGAATAGCAAAAACATTTGATGAAACACAAACTGCAAATGTTTTATATTATGTAAAATTTGAAATTTAAAAAATGGTTCTCAGAGAACATAATACAATATGTATTTTACATAATAAAAACTGATGTGAAGGTATTGATACAAATGAAAAAAAAAATTCTTTTCACTTAGATCACTGTAAATTTTGACGGTGAAATTATAATAAACGTATAATTTTAAGCGGCCATTCACCTGATTCAAATTAAGATATACCTTCAAATATTAATTAATAAACGAAATTGATAATATAGTAGATGTATGTATGTATAAAAAGTAACGTATAATTTGGCTTCATAATTTCGTTTTAAACCTAAACCAATAACTACTTATTTATTGCTATTCGTAGTTCCATATCATCAATATTCCAAATCAACAATTATTTAATTAAGAATTAGAAACTGAAATTAATCTTCGCCGAGGTCACAAGAAGTTGGTGAGACTTGCCAAACGCGGCCGTCTGTTTTATAAATAAATTTAGAAGTGATAACATCGAATTTTCTCGAGAAATTATTCCAGAATTTAAAATTAATATCAATTAGTACCCTTTATCAACAAAAAAATTGGATTTTAATATTCAAATTAAAAGAAATATGTAATTAGGTACATATGATTATTAAAAAAGTAATAAGAGCCTTGAAACGAATTCGGGGACCAAAACAGACCCCATGAACCTCCAGGCTACTATTGACATCCCCAAATACCACAATGCCACTCCTCTGATTAAGGTGTTCAAACGCCCGGTCGGTGTGAGTTACGTCCTGTAGTTACATGTACGGGGATGTTTACAGCAGTGTGGCTTTCTGTCATGCGAGATAACCCATTTCAGACAGTTAATCATCCAAGTACATACGTTGCTCAATGTTGCTTAGCTTTATTTAATTACCTACTCCAAGTTAGTATACACAATCTTAAATAATTTTAATCTTTTAATCATAAATAATTGTCATGGTTTTGATTTAATGGTGCTTTAACTGTTACCGTTTCATTTATTTTTATGTCTTATATATAAATAGACTATACATCTTAATTATTTTTACTTTTTTCTTTTTAATATATTATTTATTCATCTATTATATTTATCCATCCCTAATTCTTACAAATTCTTAAATAATTAAAACACCTTATTATTAATCTTATTTAAATAATATAAATTTTGAAAGATCTGTTAAATTTCATTGATTCATGTGAAAATTACGGCTCTTCAACTGTCACGATCTAATTTCAAACACAAATATCATCTATATCACCATCAACGTTTCGAGGTTTTCATCTTATCTTCAGGTCCACACTCTGTCCATAACCACTATTTTGTCAAAAATACATCAATAAAAAGTATTTGGTCCTTTTGATCCATGTTATTAGGAGTTTCCTTATTTTAACTATTCCCAATGTTATTCTAATTTTAAAATTTCACATCCATTTAATATATATTAATCTTTTTTATTGAATATCCAACATTTAAAATATTTAAATAACTTTTAATAATTAAAATCTAAAAATTTATTACATTTACATTTTTGAAAATTGAGTAATGTAAAAAATGAGAAGAATCCGATTTTAAAATAATCCTGAAAGTAAACTAGTAAAAAATTATAAATTTTATAAGATAAAAAATAAAATAAAATCTTAATGGATTCTATTGGTACAGATTTATATTTTAAAAGTAAAATATGTGTAGGAAAAGAGCAAAAAGGATATTGTTTTCATACTTTCTATTTTGAATTGTGATTAAATTTTCTTTACTGAAGCAAGGTGTGTCAGTGTAAAAATTGTTAAAGGTGTAGTCCAGGGTCTCACTTTTAACAATTTTTTATCACTTCCTTAAAATAATTCTTAAAAGATAATACTATAAATGTTTAATTCGACTATCGATTCGATCCTCAAATTCATTACAAAATTTTCCACGAGTAATGTAATTCATTTTGAAGGCCTCGATTTTTTAAAAAAATATTTTTATGATAAAGATAGTTAAATACAGACGATCTCAACCTCATTCATCATGAATGATACAGATCGATTGACTGCTTTGATATTTCATAGCATATTCCATCAGCGTCATATTAAATTTAAAATTAGTTTCTATAAATAGCTCTATCTTTTTATAAATCGATTATCGTGTAGTGAGAGAAGTGATCCCTTTATTAGTGCCATGATTCGGGACCATTATTGATACTGTAAATAAGTCAATCAAAAATAGACATGGCCGATGAAGATATTTTTAGTTTTTGTATCAGATGCTGAGTTGCTGAGCTGGCTTCCACTTGGAGTTCCCGATCTACTTCCGCTACATATTGACATACCTGTTCCACCACCATCAACCCTCAGATAAAATTCAGTACTTGAACAGGCCGCCTGCTGTCTGCCATATTAACATATGGTAAGAAAATATATATCTTTTCTCGTCTCAATATGCCTTAAAATTCTAGGATATCGTAAATTGGATTCCAATATCGTTCCATCAGTCACATATAAATTCTGACTTTAATCTTGACTTTTTGACCAAAGTGTCCAAATCCAAATACCCTCCTCAGTATTATACATATATCCTACAGTCTGACGTGGACGTGAATACCTAATTTATAGAGGTTTTTTTTATGACTTTTTTTAAATAAAAAAAAACTATTTATACAAATGCGTGATATGTGTATAAAAATGATCCATGAGGGGAATGTTATATATCCTATAGCCTAGAGGTATACAGAGGGTATTGGCCTAATAAGTAAAATGTGAGCTGATAATAAGAAAAGCAACCACAAAAAAAATGTTTTTAAATAAAAATAGAAACATTTTAGAGTACAAAAGAAAAGATGTCCGCCGGTGTTCCCCAAGGTAGTATCTTAGGTCCCATTCTTTATACGGTTTATACAGCTGACATCCCAACCCACCCTAACACAGTGCTAACAACATACGCTGACGACACATGTATACTTTCTGTAAACAACGACCCAACGCATCACATCATAATGCATCACAAACACTACAGGCACACATAACATCTATTGAAGAATGGTGTAAAAACTGGAGAACCAAAATAAATCCTGAAAAATCCCACCAGATCACCTCTTTACTATCCATCGTAAACCTCTGCCCTCCTGTCCTACAGTATCCTTTCTAGACACCACTAACACCTGTTGAACTGATTCGATACTTAGGACTCCATCTTGACAAGAGACTTACTTGGAATCCACACACAAGACTGAAACGACAAGAAACTGCTCGTAGATTCCGATTGCTACAACACTTACTTGACAAACGCTCTAAACTTCCCATTCATTACAAAAAATTAGTATACACTACAATAATCAGACCAATTTGGACATATGGAATTGAGCTCTGGGGGTCCACCAAACCATCAAATTCTTCCCGCATCCAATCGTTACAATCCAAAATCCTACGTAAAATCCTTGATGCTCCTTATTACGTCACAAATTTCATTCATAAAGACCTTAACATCCCATTCGTTGCAGATTTGACCCAAAACAGATATGCGTCTTTTTATTCCAAACTCCTTAACCATCCTAACCCATTAATTCTTAATCTTTCATCCTTAACAATCCCTGATAATCCTCCGAGGCGTCTGAAAAGAAGATGGCCACGGGACCTTCTAGTTTAAATTAATGTTTGAAGTACCACCAATGGGTGGTTCCTTCCCAAGATTTTCAAGTGTATATGAAACATACTACATATTTACCTATTGTATTATTTTGTACAGTTGTAAATTACAATAAATAAATAATAATAAAAAAAAAAAATTAATGTTACCAGCACTCCTCATTTTGGAAAAATGACGTTACAACGGGTCTAAATGAAGAGAAATCAAATTATTCTATGTAAATGGTTAAGAAACAATTTAATCAACAATGACATGCTACAGTGACACACTACCTAGCAGCATATACCATACAGATCATATTAATTAAAGTAACTTACATCACAAAAATGTTTGGAAAACTGAAAATCAAAAGGTTCTTGACATCAACAGGTGCATATAGACAAGTAAAACATTGTAGGGGCGCAATTATCTAGAACAACTGGCTACATCGCAATGCCATAAGAACCAAATTATTCCACCTTCTCTATAACAAATACAGAATTTTTCTATTTATCAAAATTTACAACTACATTAACCAAAAAATACAACTAGTAAATGTGCTGTGAATTATAGTGCAATACAGGCTTGTGGATAATATATCTATTGGTAGAAGTCCAATAACATTTCTAGTTCTTGAAATCTTCTTTTCATAAAGCAAGGAAGATTAAGATGAAGCAACAATGTGGATATTGTTATGAAGTCATTATGAAAAGATTGAGATCTTATTTAGGCAAAGTGGGCAACACATGGAAAATTGAGTTTATAATGAATGAGTTTATTTGTGACAAATGAGAATTGAAGATTTTACGAACGATATTGGATTGTAAGAATCGCATACGACATAAATTCAATGATTTATAATGCCCAAAGCTCAATCCATTTTTATAGTCATCTCAATGAGTATTTTGTAAGAAGTTTAGACCATTTGTCATAGTCGGAACCGACAAGCAGTTTTCAAACTTTTCAGTCCAGTATGAAGATTCCAAGATAGTCTTTCATACAGATTTTTTTTTATTAATATAAGGCAAGGTGATGTTTGCCTAGTTACCAATAGGTGGCCAACCTATTCTAACGATAGGTTTCTCTTGTTGACAATTGAACTGTCTCTTATCCTCGATTTAAATTTGATTACATGCCCAAAATTGTGTATTTTTTAATAATTGATGACAAGAAATACAAAGCCCTGAGGTGAAAATTATGCGAAGGTTGTTAGCGAGCAACAAGAAGCTGATCGATTTGCGAGTGTAAATAAAGGCGTTAGGTCAAACTCCGCTCTTCACTGGGTCAACTAAGTGATCGTTGAGTCACCCACTTCCTAGAACCGCTGAGTCAACGTTCAAACCAATTACCGAAATTTACCAAGATACGATAGCACTTTTATCAGATCTAGAGGTATTACTGACATCCAGCCTGGCTTTGACCCTATCATTTTGAAGTCAGAATCATTAAAAAACGCAAATGTACACGACGTTACCGGCGAACGGGCTTAGCTTAAGAGGTTAAGGGTAGATATTAGGAATATCGAGTAGACCAGATTTTTTGTTATGTTTTGTAGGTTACATGGTACGATGTCTGATAGTAAAAAAAAGAAACTTTCAACTCTGCGAAAAATACAACACGATTTTTGAAATATTACAATATTTTATAGATAATAAAACAGTAAAAAAAACAACTACTTCACATTTAATTCTGTTTGGTGATTTGTGGGGTGGTGGAAAAGAGAGACAGGTTTGGTTTTGGAAAGCTGATGCAAATGACTTCCACTTGTAAAGTCAAGGTCAACTGTGCAAACTATAATATTTCATTATGTTCATCAATAAAACTGCAATTCGTAAAAAAGACAACTATCTTTTTATCAATGATTCATTTTATAAAGTATGGTATATCACGTAAAAATATTGGATATCGCCTGAATTAAAATCATCTCAAAAATTTCGTCGAAATCAACTCTTTGAGCACTGAGTTGGAATTCCTAACATCGAGCGAATCAGCAACGGGCACATGATAAGCCAATATGTTATTTTGTCAATGATTTTAGTTTTTATTAATGTGAATAACAGATACGAAGATAAAAGATTCCTGTTTTGTTTTTATTTCAAGAGCTTTACGATACCCATGGGCCAGGTCTTATGTTGGTCTAGTTAATTTATTAGCAGAATTCACTGGCAGCTATTTTTTGCAATCTCATCAACCTAATTAGCTGTTGTCTGAATTCCAAAAAAAAATCACTAATACAATAATGACTATTCCGTTAGTTTTTGCCATTTAACAACACTATGTATTGCAATCTTTGATATATTACACAAAGGTAGGCTACCTTAGTACTATAAGTGTTTCCGTTCGTTTTTGGGGGAGTGGGTTTTTTCTGATTAATTTATTAAATTTAATTATTAATCTTTTACAAAATAATCACGACAAAAAAATTTACCAAAATTAAATTTTTAAAGAAGTGAAATTTACGATGAGACGATGACACAAAACACAAATATCGTAATCCTAGCCTACACCTCTCAAGGAACAAGTGGAGTTTTATATATATA
>NW_027114454.1:0-5593 GCF_000696795.3 Halyomorpha halys | reverse complement strand
ATATATATATATAGTTACTATATTATTACGAATATTTCTAAAGTTTGTTAAAATAATTTCCATGTTATTATTTCGGAGTCAAGTTTAGATCAGTAATTCTAATATGAATAATATCAAGCATTTTCTTTTCTCATTTTAACGAAGAAAGTAAATATTTACTTTTTATATTTTTACATTACTTTTTAGTTTGTTCAACAAGCCAGAATGGTGGTATTGGCCCAACAGAGAATCCGAATCCTTTGAGGTAAAGTAACCTCTATAATGGAGATCACATTGGCCACTTACTATTCAATTTTTGATGACTAGGGATAATGATGCAAAAAAACACAACAGCAGCCCATGTCCACACTCGCACAAATGGGATGATTTTTGTTTTCAGGAAAATCCTTTCTAAAATATCTGCAAAAAAAAACTATGGAAAAAAGAAACTTGCAAGACGAGAGCATGGAGATCAGATCAATTCTAGATCTTACAACCGACTAATAAACATGTCAACGCTAAATTACTCTTCAATGTTTCATATTTGATCTCAAAAAAGGTCTTCAGGACTCGAGAATAACAATGAAATTTTAATTGTTCTGGTGAACTAGAAACTTCTTGAATAAATAATAAGTTTTATAAATCCGGTGTAGGTCAGAGTTATGCAGTTGTCTAGAAAGTTAAATATTTTCAGCTTCGAGTCTAATACCTCTTGAAAGAAAAACAGAGGAAAGACCTAAAGAGCAAGTACCAGGATCCGTATCGTACCAAATGTTATATGAGAATTCTAAAGAATATTCTTCACTGAAATTCCATTCTCCACAAGTAGCAATCAATCAGCCCCATCGATATTACTCTTAACACAATACTCAGCTCCTGATAGCTCAAGATAAAGGCACCGAGGGAACGCGTGCTATTAGCGGTCGAACATTTTGAAATAGAAACTGTAGTTTGTTTAAACCCCATCATAAGATTATCTACAATACTAATTTACACTATTCACATTATGGGCACAACAATTAAATTAACTAACCACAATTTTCTTATTTACAACAAATACCTTAGTATAAATATATCTTGGAATATCACTTTTAAGCTGTTCTCCTTATTAGCCATAGGTATAATAACAATAATCGTATTCCTGTCAGTTTTTTAAAATAAATTAATAAATAAAATTTCGTAAAACCATAATAAATAAGGAGAATCTAAAACCATTCTATTAAAAATTCTTGAAGTACGGTTGTTCTTACAATAGTGATAACAAATAGATGACAATATATGACCATTATCTCCTACCTCTATTACATAGAAATTAACATATTTATATTAAGGTATTTGTTTTAAATAAGAAAATGTTTGTTAATTATTTTAATTGCTGTATACATAATGTGAATAGTGTGAATTTGTATTATAGATAATCTGATGATGCGGCGACAGCCCCAAAACGTTAATAATTCATTAAAAATTAATTTTACCAAGGAAGACTATTTTCACTACATCTGCTTACATTCATGAAAACCTATTCACTAAAAAACCGATAATATTAACATAATAGTAAATGAATCAAAATCAATAAATCGGAGAGATTCTGGATCCAAATCCTTGCACATTTTAAAAAAAGCTATTTCTTTACTATTTAGAACGACAACCACCTTCCTATATATTTTATATATAGGTAAGTGAAAATAAAATCTGACTATTGTAATAATTGAATTGATTGAACTTTTTTAATTTCCTGTTGCTATGAAAATTCGTATTTAAGGCTTCGTTGAGGTATTAAAAACAACTATCAACTTTGTTCCTGCCTAGAATACAACAGTTAGGCAAAAGTTAACAAAAACGTATACAACGGAATGTACCGTTCTGTTTTAGGCAGCTGTATAAAAATCGTTTTATCCTTCAGTTAACACTCAAAAATTTTCATATTTCATATTTATGTGTTTTATATCACTACTGGAAATGTGAGATGATTGATTATTTCATATAAACAAAATAAAAAGCTATTTCTCACCACGTCTGCAAATTAATAAAGATTTGCAAGATTGTTTATTAACATATGTGCCCACTTATTTAAAAATAAAAATCATACAAATAGAATCAATCCCCGGGTCAGTATAGAATGAAATTAGTTTCAATCAGGAAATATAAATAATTGATAGAACAATCTATACGTGAACGTAAAAAAAAAATGTTTTCTTAAAAAGATATTGTATTTTAATAGTAATAATAAAAAAGGGCCTGTAGCCGAGGGAGGTGAGGCGTCCCCTAACTCGCAACTACCTTCTCACTGCAGTGTCACCGGTTCGAATCCTGTCTAGGGGGTCAACGTTTATTTCTTAGAGGTCCCACGTAATAAAAACGTGACACTCCCACTATGGTGTTAGAATAGGGTGTTAACCCATGAAGAAAGTATGTCAAAAATAATCAGGAAAAACATATAAGTTTCATTTAGTTCTGATGAAGCCTTGTAAAGTGGGGCGAAACCTTAGTTAACATTAATTGTTTTTTCATATTGGATGTACTATACTATTGTACCTTTATTCACCGCCATCCGGAATGTCTTCCTACAATATAATCAAAACAATGATTCTCAAAACTTGCTTTGATAGAGTATTGGTTGACTTATGTAATTAATTGCAAAAACATGATCCTTGTCGATGTTTAAATAAACACAAAAAAATTAACCCCTCTTTGCAGGGGTAAAAAAAAACAATATACACCCAAACCATGCCCCATGGTATAATATTAGCAATATAAATTAGCAAATATGCTTTGTTAATTCGTGATACTCAAAAGTATTAACTTCCAGCCCATTTGCTTCGCCTTCATAGTTAATGGTTTAATGGAGATAACTTGGAGCAATATCATGGGCTCAATTGACCATGCTCCCCTATCAAATGTTTTTTGTTTGCTGAAGTAATTTACTAGTATTTACATTGGTGACATAATTGATTCCTCCAATTGCTTTTTCTTGTACAGCGTGAGTAAACCAAAACAATTATAATATTTTAAGACAAATCAGAAATTCGGACTAGGGCTAGATTCTCGTTATATCCGAATCCAAGTTTTAATGTATATGCTATCGGCTGTCTTTAGTGTATATGGTATCGGCTGTCTCAAGTGTATATGCTATCGGCTGTCTCTAGACATGATTTTAAAGTCATAAAGCATAGATTTTTATAATACATAGGTTTTTTTAATCATAAATTCTACTTTTAAAAGTTGTTTTGAAACCCAAAATCCAATGCCATGACAACATAATAAAAATTACCATAAAGCAATAAATGATTCATTTATTATAAGACACACTGCATAGCTCCATCGGCACCTATGTAGGTGTTTTTTTAATTTATATATTACTAACAACAAAAAAAAAATGAAGTTTAGACCTTTACTTCGTTACTACCGTTGCTTCTCCAATGAGGTATTTATACATAGATAAGGGCCCCAGAATATCTATTGTTACAAATATAGCACTGACCAGGCCAAATCTGGACGATGCCAACCGGCTGGGGCATTTATTCGATCGTAGTCTAGGCAAGTAAAATGCAACACTAACAATCCCTTAAGGTGAGTTTCAAAAAGATATTAAAATATATATATTTAATTGGAATTTATGTTAAATATATTGAAATTTGACTCCAACTACAGTTTTTATTAGAGTTGCGATACCCTGAAAAATGTGAAAGAGTTTGTCGCAACCGGTGATCGATAGTTGACTAATTCGTTCTTGAGTAAAATTTTATCATCTTAAACAACAAGACTGGAGGTGATAATATATTTCAAATAAAAAAAAAAAAGAGTTAGCGTGTTTGAGATCTCAGCAGCCAACTCCTAGGAATTACTGATAGTGCTCTTAAGATACAAAAGATTCTAGTAGCATTTCTTCGAAAAAATATTTCCTTTTAGAGATATTTGAAGTTTTAGTCTTTCAGAAAATATTTTTTTACTTCACCGAACAAAAACAGTAATAATACAACACATACACTAATACTTAAAGAATTTGGTATAGCGTGATATTTCCAATCAGAAATTTATATTTTTAATGTTAAAAATCACATCTATTGGAGTTGTATCAGTGGGTAGATTCTCCACATGTTTTTATCATGTCACTATGTCACCTACAGCAAATTTACTTGTTGTATATATGTGTATACAGTTGTAAATATCAATAAATAAATTATTAAAAAAAAAAAAAAAAAAAAAAAAAATCACATCAAAATATAATCAATATTAGTTTGAACATGTCAAAATTTATTTTTTTAAATCTGGTAAATTCATGTATTAAATGAGAAAAAAACCAGAGGTTTTTCATAGTGTCCACGTTTATAAACAAAACGTTCACAATATAAAAAATTGTCTTGACGTTTTAATGTTAATAAATGCTATGAGAAAATAGGATAAAATACATACAAATTGATATATTTTTTTGATTATTGTTACGTCAGTTTAAAAAAAAATACATAATTCAGATATTTAAATAAATCTTAACTATTGTTTTATTAAAACTGTCCAATAGCACTAATGCCTCAAGTAGCAAAACCTAGAAAGATATAACGAGTCTTTCACAGTTGAGTCATTTAGATCATCAGATTATTTTTAGGAGGTTTTTCGCAGTGACGTCTAGAATAAATTTAGTTACATAGGTGTATATAAATAAATAAATTGGTAGTAGGGGGAAGGCGCCTGATTGTTGAGCCTATCGTATTCTTTGGATAGTAAGTACTGTCTGTACTACGCTCCAACCCCTTCATTCATTAACGTTTGTTTCAATGAAGATTCTTTATATTTTTAATTGGAGAGTGCCATAATACACCAACTTCTACTGTGGAATGCCACATATTATACAACATACAATGTTTTTTTAAAAACTTTAAATGCTATATCGATTATACTATTTTAAGAACAAATTATACCCTTTGTTACTCGTTCAATTCTTTATAAATCTGGACGTTTTGAGGTAAAACTAGCTCATTTTCAATCTGCAGTAATATATAATTATCATTTAACAATTAAAAAACTGTAATAACATATAATTAGTTATAAACTAATTTTATCTAACAGTAAGTACACTCTTGACTCATTCTACTATGCATGTTTATATTTCTCAGCTTTTAATAAATCAAAAATTTATTTCATTAATAATTCAAATGTTTTCTTACAAATTTACTTTACCATTTTATACGCCTATATATTAGAGTACTACCAATGGGTAGTTTTGTCTACACGCCTGTAACACTCCAATTGAACTTAGATCAGATTTACTAAATGTATTATAATGTACAGTTGTAAATAGCAATAAATAAATATTAAAAAAAAAATACGCCTATAATACACATTTTTTCTATCTACAAATTTAATCGTCATTTCGTCCATCAGAGACATGCATTGTGATTAATACATATAATTTTGTTTAAAACTAATTTATATGTTAGCAAAGTTTTTAATTATTATTTTATTTAACTATAGTTAAATGATAATTATATATTACTGCAGACTGAAGACTAAAATCAGCCCGAAACCTCCACTGTAATAGAGAATTGAAGAAGCAAAAAAGGGTTGTCCTTAAAATGGTATAATTAATAATAAATGCATATTTGTTTTATAGTAGCGC
>NW_027114453.1:6577-12161 GCF_000696795.3 Halyomorpha halys | reverse complement strand
AATTTATTTATTGATATTTACAACTGTATACACATATATACAACAAGTAAATTTGCTGTAGGTGACATAGTGACATGATAAGAACATGTGGAGAATCTACCCACTGATAGAACTCCAATAACATTTCTAGAGGAGAAGATCTCGAGGCCATCTTCTTAGTCCAATTTAATACTGGAATATTTGAGTTTGTACATTTTTGACAGACCAGAAAAATTAGCTTTATTGGCCTTTGCAATGAGACTATTTTCCTATAAAAGTTTACAGAGTGGAGCAACTTTTCTGTAAATTACATTGACGTATAAAGTCAGAGGCCATCTTGGAAGGTGTAACCAAAATAAAATAAGAATAATAAGCAAATTAATTACTATGAAGCATAATAACATTTTATTTATAGGAAAAAATTATTTAAATTATAAAAAAATTAAGATTAATATTTTTATACCTGAAAATTAAAAAGAAATAATAATAATGAAGGCCTAACGAACCCGAAGGTTCGATGCCGATACCACCAAACGCTCTCTACATACATCCTTCCAGTGATGCCCCTCCAAACCCAATTCCACTAAATCTGTTTTAACGCAATCCTCCCATCTACGTTTCGGTCTACCTCTCCGACTTTTATTCGTTGGTTTATTGTTTATTAACATTTTAGGGATCTGCTCGTTACTAAGCCCTACAACCTTACATGCCCATCTTATACGCCGCAATGCTATAGCTTGAATTATATTTACCGAGTGTAGGTCCCTCAATTCAATGTAGTCTTCTGAATTCTCCCGTTAATTCATCCTTTTTCGGTCCGAATATTTTGTGCAATACTTTATTTTCGAAAACCTTAAGACGCTGTTCATCCCTTAGTGTAACAGGCCACGCCTCACATCCATAAAGAGCAGTGGGAACGATAATAGTTTTGTAAATTATAATTTTTAAGTCTTTCGATAGAAGGCGCGAGCTAAGCAGTTTCAAAATTGAAAAATAACAAGCATTTCCCGCCTTCAACCTAGCTTTTATTTCCTCGTTATCAATTTCGTTTTTTCTAGTTACCTTAGAACCTAAATACTTCAAACTATCTACCTCTTCAAAGGTATTTCCTCCTATATCTATATCACCGAAATTACTGGCGTTTCTACTGCTAATCATGTATTTTGTTTTATCCGTATTTATTTCAAGACCTAGTTCCTAACTGAAGTTTATTAACGCGGTTATATTTAGTTCTATAGTTTCCTTGTCCTCACCCAATAATACCAAACCACCAGCATACCCAAGCACTGGTATTTACCACCCAAAGTTAAACCCTTTTCGGTATTCATCACATTTTTAATGACGTAGTCTAATGCTAGATTAAATAAGATAAGTCAAACAGAATCACCTTGTTTTCAACCCGACCGGACTTGGAATTTCTCAGAATACTGATTACCGTTTCGTACTTTATTAAACGTTTCGGTCTTAAAAAGAAATATATAACTAAAAAATAATAAATGTATTCCATTAAATTGATCACTCTGAATAAGATAGGAATCCATGATAATTACAGAGAATACATGAGAAGACTTAAACAATTTAGAGGTTTTTGCATAAAAACGGCAGTACGCAACCCCAAAATCACCTCGTTTAATGATTATCGCTCAAAAAAACAAACAATAATAATAAAAAAAATTAAGTCAGAAAGTCCTTTCAGTTTGACAGCTGTTAGAATCACAGAAAAAAGTAAAACCATAATTCAAGAATTTATTTAATTATTTTTAATAATGAATTAATTTTTGAGTGCCAAATATTCCTCATTTTGAATTTATAATGCATAATTTTATGTTTTTTTTTTAAGGGAAGGAAACTGAAAAGAGATGGAATTAACCCCTCCAACACACACAGTACACCCATCTTCTTTTTTAAATTTCCCAGCGGTTTCCTCAGAGGAGAGAATACTCTTCATAAATAAGGGATAAGATTTCGAACAACCTTGGCTTTGATGGATCGTGGAGCACACAGCCTATATTCACGGCCATCAAGATCCCATACTTGAACTCATATTTACATTGGAGATATAGAAAAAGAGAAGGTAACCAAAGTTTAGTCTTTCATACTTTAATGTACAACAATAGAACAGTTCATATCACTCTCTTTAACAATGAACCTTTAAAATCGACCAAGAAACTAAAAAATAGTCACTTCAAAAATTTGAAGATATGTAGAATCCCAAAACCGAAAGAAAAAAAAAGGCAATTGGCACGAATTTCGATTAAAAACTCTACGGACACATGCTGAGAATGGACCAAAGGAGACTAAAAAAGAAACTCTATGACAGAATCCGTAAATACAAGAGCGAAGGAGGATATGTGAAGCAAATGAGAGAGGAAACAAAAAAATGAAAATAACAGACAAAGACTGCCTGGATAGAGAATAGTATGGAAAAAATTGAAAGAAAACAATGTTCTTGCATCAAATAAAGAAATACGGAAGAGTACTGCGTGGTCGGAAGAGAGGACGCAAAGGCACGCAGAAATGAAGAGAAGATACTGGGAGAGAAGAAAAGCAAAATTGAGAAGGGAAAACTAGAGATATTAGCGTGATCTTGAAAGGCCATTCCATGAAAAAATAAAATATAATAAAAGAGTTTAATTAATAAATCAAAAATTTTATCCTTATTAGTCTCAACACTTTTTATTTCAACAGTCCAACGTTTCGGCCATTTCGGCAATCCTCAAGGACAATCTAAATATTTAACAGCTTACATCATATATTCATTTGTAACACTTATAACAATAAACATTATCACTAATAATATAACACCTTCAATTATAAATTCTTCCTCACATTAAAATTTAAAATTTGTTTTGCAGGATATTCTGCCCAGGTCATTTATTTGAAGTTAAAAACCTATTAAAAAGTCAATTATTAGAGAATCATATTTATTATTAATAAGCTTACCTAAACTTAAGTTTAGTTACCTATTTTTTTAATTTAAAATCATAAATATCTAAATCTTCTTATTTTAAAATTATCCACCAAATCACTACCATATGCACAAACTATTTGTAACCTCCGACTCTCACAGGTCAGCCTTGTTTTAAAATTAATTTAAATTGCATTTTTGTCTATCAATTGTTATATCAATTGAAAATTTTTCACGATCGCTATATGTCCTTTTTGTTACTATATAAAACGACAAAAACAAAAAATAAAACAAATTTGCACCGCTACAACCCATGCAGGGTTAGGAGTACAGTACTTTGTAGTTGAATACTCTTACTAGACCACTGGTTGTCCAAGGAGGTGATTAGGTCAGAATCAGGCTCAACCGCCAGATTTTTTCTCCAATTAAGGATATCCAGTTTATGATGGCTCCCGAAACCACAGAATAGAGAAAATAAAAAATAAATAAAAAGTCAGATTTGAACCCGGGTACTTGAAATTAGTAGCACAGTGCCTTAATACTGAGCCTCCCCGCTCCCCTTTTTCTTTTTTTATGTTTATCAATATACTACAATGTATGTAAGTAATAGAATCTAATACGACGTACTCTAAAAAATCTTATTAATTTTGATTAAATAACGTGCATAAACGCTCATACCCTGAATTTACGTTTACTTTTATATTATAGTTATTACTTTTATATCGATAATTAAAGTGTAAGATGTAACTTTTCCGAAACAATGGATAAGTTTCTTTCAACCAATAACCTCAAACAGTGGATACGTTTCTCTCAGCCAATAACCTCAAACAAAGGATAAGTTTCTCTCAACCAATAACCTTAAACAATGAATAAGATTTTGTCACCCAATAACCTCAAACAATGGATAAGTTTCTGCCACCCAATAACCTAAAACAATGGACAATTTTCTGTCACCCAATTACCTCAAACAATGGACAATTTTCTGCCACCCAATAACCTCAAACAATGAATAAGTTTCTCTCAGCCAATACATAACCTCAAATTGCATAACAATTAGTAAGTTAGTAGTTATTTGTTGTACCAATAACTGTATTCAAGTACCATATCCCTTGATTTTTTTTTGTTGCACTCATGAATTATTATCAACTTTATTATTTAACTTTTGGAAAACAATAATTCAGTAACATTGAACATTAACATAATTTTTTTTTTTTTTAAAAAAGGCCGCAAATTATTACTAAGGTAGTTTACTCCTGCGAGAACTCCCATATTAGATGTATTTCTTTCTTCTCTCCTGCCCTTTAGATATTTGACCCTTTTCTCCGATTTCCATTAGATGAAGATATGTATACAGGATTAGAGGTTATTGGGAGGTACCACTGCTTGCGTGATCGTACACCTCACGAGCAGCTGACCAATTACTTGCTAAATCCTATATTTATTCTAATATCAGGAAGGCCGTAGTAGGAAAATAAAGATCGAACAACATTCGGAACTTATGAAAAGTGCAGTTGTGAGGAAACTTATACTTGTTTTGTGTAAATTTCTGGGTCATGTGAACTTATTGATTATATAGTGAATTAAAAAAAAAAAATCAATCCGAAGAAAAGGGAACACGATTTTTGTGACCAAAAAACCCTTCATTTTTTTCGATATAAAAGTTTGTGTTAGTGTTAGAATTTTTCGAAATCGGAATAATGAAGATAATTTTGGTCCTGCAAAGAATAAAACAGTTTATTGAAGCCGTAATGGAATCGGGAATAATCTTAGCTTTACTCATTACAATATAATATTTCTATTCATCCTATTTCTCTTTTATTAATTCATAACATTTTTTGCACTTGTATATTATTTTTTAATGCTAACAATGAGAAACGCTTATTTTTTTCAAATAAACAAAATTAAAAGGGATTTTTTTAGGGATAGATTTTTTAAAAATTCGTTATTTAAGTCGTGTTAGACTATTTAAATGAGGTAAGACCTAGCAGATATCAAAGAACGTTCAATTTGTCATCGATATACAGATATTAATTAAAATCGTTTGAGCCAATTGTAACAAAATCGAAAAAAATGTGAACAATCGACTTTATAATGTTGCACTTCTGGTCGATGTATTTTAGCGAAAAAGTTGCTGTCCAAGATGAATATATATCCGCCTTAATAGTCACTGTCCCCTGTGCCGTAGAGAGGAAGTTGTACTGACTAGGCTGAGAACAGGTCACACGAGGCTCACCCACTCCTATCTTATATTAAAAGAAACGCCTCCGAACTGCCAGTATTGCAATAACAATTTAACAATAAGCCATGTTTTCCAACGATGCCCATATTTTACACCACACCTCAATATCTTGGGACTAAGCCAAGATATCTCAAAAACTATTGGAGACGATGATAAGGCAATAGAATTGGTGTTTCGGTTTTTGAAATCACAAAATTTACTGACAAAAATATAATTGATCGGAAGAAAAAAAAAATTAATAAAAAAAAATATAAATAAATAAAATAATCAAATCAAAAAATAAATAAAATTATGCTAATATAAATGGCGTTGATGACCAATGAAGTTTGGCGCCACTAAACAACCAAACAAACAAGTCACTGTCCCACTCCCGACTATATACCCGCCTTAACGTTGCTGTACCATCCCTGACTATATACCCACCTTAACGTTGCTGTACCATCCCTGACTATATACCC
>NW_027114453.1:3784-5107 GCF_000696795.3 Halyomorpha halys | reverse complement strand
CACTATACTATACGGTTCGCCACTTAACACTGTACTCTTCACCACCTTGCACTATAATATACGGTTCGCCACTTAACACTATACTATACGGTTCGGCACTTAACACTGTACTCTACACCACTTTGCACTATGCTATACGGTACGCCACTTAACACTATAATATACGGTTCACCACTTAACACTATAATATACGGTTCGCCACTTAACACTATAATATACGGTTCGCCACTTAACACTATAATATACGGTTCGCCACTCAACACTATGCTATACGGTTCGCCACTTAACACTATGCTATACGGTTCGCTACTTAACACTGTACTCTTCACCACTTTACACTATGCTATACGCTTCGCCACTTAACACTATGCTATATACTTCACCACTTAACAGGAGGCGTATTTACGATGTGTTAAATGTAAAAAGGTTTAACACGCTCAATGTTATAAGTATACAATGGTGAGTAGACTAATTTAAACTTCATTTTTTATGTTGAATTGAGAGTAGGTCCTAGCGGATTTTCTGGGAAAATATAACACTGTAATCTTTAGGAGATAATACAATTTCCAAAAGCTTCGTCACGATATCTTTCCTACTCCTCAATTGTTCCTTGTTTCCTTCCCTAGTTCTTTTTTCATTACTTTAGTACTCTATACATTTTTTTTTTACAACTTTCTCAATTCCAGAACAATTATTTATTTGTATCAAACTTTATATTTTATGTTTCCCTTCAAATAAATTCATTTTTTATAAACTGTTCCTATAAAATTGACCAAGTTAATTCAATTTTATATTCATTCCTTACTTTTTGGAACAGTAAATATATTTTAGGACCCTTAATATTGACATTGAAATGAGCCTCAACAGAACAGAGAAAGAAGTATGATCTTATCGAGAACGGCTTCTGGATTTCATTATAGATATAACAAATTAATTAAAAATAATATTTACTACAACTTCTATTCTTTTCAAATTCGCGATTAAATGAACGGTTTTACAGATAATTAGATTAATGCGTGAAATTGACTTCAAGGTAAAGTTGCCTTCAAGGGACGTGGCCTAATCCCCACTCCTCATTTTTGCTTTGAGGGAGAGTTGGGTTATGATAATTCGCTAATAAAAAATACTGTCCCTGAAGATGGCGATTTAGCTGAAATGTTGACTATTTTTATTTACTAATATTGCTGAAATATTTTTGCCTTTATAATTAACTTATTTTTGTTTTAAATATTTATTTATTGCTATTTACAACTGTACATTATAATACATTTAGTAAATCTGATCTAAGTTAAATTGGAGTGTTACAGGCGTGTAGAGAAACTA
>NW_027114453.1:0-1129 GCF_000696795.3 Halyomorpha halys | reverse complement strand
AGCTTGTTAAATTTACTATAAAATAGTTAATAATGTTTATCTTTTTAGGAGCAGTAACTCACAAAATGTTAATTTCTAGTTGTTCGTATAAAATGTTGGATTTTTGAACAAATGTATCTTTAGATCCATAAGACGCACATATGTCTGCCAACACTCAAAATAAAGGAAATTTAACGTATTATAAAGTAATTGAAGAGACTTATCTTCGTAGGGGTAGTAGTTTTTGTCCAAACAACTATAAATCAATTTATTTTAGCAAAATTTCAAAAAAACCACTACTCCTACGAAAATAAACGTCATAACCTACCTTGTAGCTCATTATACGAGCTTTAATTTGAGTGCTAATAGACATTAGTACGTCACATAGTTCCTGAGATATAGATTTCTCAAAATAAATTAACTAACTACTGATATTTCAGTACGTCCCATAAAACATTTTTATGAAATTTTTTTTAAAAAACATGAAACATTTTTTAAAAAGCTATATATCGAAATCTATTTAACGTAAATAACTCTATTAGGACTCATATTTTAGCAAATTTACTCATCTTTAAATGAGGTTCTCTTAGGTTATCGTGAAAATCGAATGTGTAAGTTTTACATATTTTCAATTTTTTTTTCCTTACCCTTCTATCGATTATATTATTACACATTTTCGAAATCGGGTAATCCGATCCCTATGAAAGGGTCCATAATATATTTTGTGGGAATTAGAAATACATAATATCTATTGTATTAATCATTTGATTCTATAAAACTAATTTTATTAATAGTATCACTTCTTAAATAAATCCATACAAAGAGTTTTTTTAATTTTTATTTATACTTTTTTGACTTATAAATGGACAATGTTATAATTTTAAATTGATTCATCACTTAGCATTATCGAGAGTGTAAAAGAAAACTAAAGTTCAGCTGGCCAAATGTTATAAAAGAGATTTATAATGAAACTTCTTTCAATGCCGGTTTGATCTGGGTTAAAATATTCAGTTTATTTTTGGTTTTGTATAAATTCTTTAATATATAGGGAGATGGTCAGGGTTGCGGTCAAAGGAGAAATAAAAATAGTTTACAACTATTTATTTTCCAACGTTTCGCCCCACTTTGCAGGGCTTCATCAGGGCTAAAA
>NW_027114452.1:1567-4043 GCF_000696795.3 Halyomorpha halys | reverse complement strand
AACCGATCTAGCCCGAACCAGATATCACTCCTTCCATTATAAACTCTCCAACCACTCAAACCCCCTAGTTTCTAATCTTGCATCCTCTTCCATTCTTGATAATCCTCCGAGGCGTCTGAAAAGAAGATGGCCACGGGACCTTCTAATTTAAATTAATGTTTGAAGTACCACCAATGGGTGGTTCCTTCCCACGATTTTCAAGTTTATATGAAACATACATCATATTTACCTATTTTATTATTTTGTACAGTTGTAAATTACATGAAATAAATAAAAAAAAAATCAATCATTATTATTTTGTGGTGATACGTCCTAACTAGAGACTTAGCGTGCTTCAACATCATCATTTTTCCTGAGTTTTTGTTGCTGCCTTCCAATTTCAGGTAGAAAATAGACTCTTGGCATCAGTTACCCATGAATCCTCCCATCTAAACTTTGAACGACCAACTGTCCTGGTTCTATTTATCTTTTTACTAATTACCTTGTCTGATTTCTTCTGGGTCGTCCTTATAGTGTGAATAGTAATTTGTATATTCTTAATACCTTTATTTGTCCTTCCTCGCCAGCATTTTTTGTTGTCCGAACATTCTTCGGATAAATATCTGCTCACTTCTCAGTAATGACAATTCTGTATTCATGAAATGGAAGATAAATACGCAAGAAGGTTCCTAGTAGTTATCTTACTGCATTCCTTACAGCCTTTTCTTATGGTATGTTAAAGTTAATGCAAATGAGGTTTCTAACCCCCCTTACGCCAGTGCACAGTAAATATTCTTTTACATATTTACGAGGAATGTTTCAAATAATATCTTGACATTCTATTTCTAACTCAAATTAATCATTCTCCAAGACACCAACAATCATTCCCATCACATTTATTTATTGCGTGATCAAAATATCAATTCATGGCTGTTAATTAATCATTAAAAAAAAATCTAACCGTAGTTAGATATTTATCTGTTATTCTTGCAAAACTAGTTTTCATTTCTAGACGAACATAAAAAAGACGATCCTATTCGATCATACTCTTAGATAACATTTTCGAAAACCTCAAGTTTCCTTGTTATAATAACTTTGTGTTTACTAGGCTTTGCAAGGTTATTATTTATTTTTTATGGTCTGCTCAATATTTGTACAAGTAAAATAAAATACCATGGTCCTACAATTTTTTTATTTTGATAAGTTTAGAATTAATTTTAACTTCCAAGTGATAATCCCACAATATTCGTTAAAGGGTAACTTAAATCGTAAAGGGTTTAACTCACTAGATAAACAAATTAAACCAAAAATATGTAAATCAGTGGTTGAAAACATAATATGCCTTACAGAACTGTAAGACCTGAAGTGTTTTTCTGAATAATATGTATACCATATTATTTTAAATTTTTTCATAGGTCTTTTATTTTTTTATGTTATGAGTACAAGTTAAATTAAAAAAATGAAGTTGAAGACTCGAGAAAACAATATTTAGCAGAATCGCGCCATTATTTTTTATAATAAAACGAGATATAGCAATATTAGCGCATAGAAAATTTTAACTTGTGTAAAAAAAAATAAATATATATTTTGAAAATGAAACTTCGTTTATCTAAAAATCTTCTAACTCAGGTACTCTGTAAAATCCTCTTTTAGGATTCAACTTGGAGCTGATTCTACTCAGAACATATTTCCACCAGATAACAAGGATATCTGGTTTGGTGGGCAACTTCCATGATTTCAAAGTTCTTTCTGTTGAGAAAACCTCAACTGTAATAGGAAGCTGTCTCATCGGAATTTATGATTTTTCAAAATTACTTCTTGCTCGTATACCTAACCACACATTTTCGGGTATTCTTCATAACTCCGATTGGCTCGTGTTACCAAACTTCTAAAATAAATTTTACCTCAATCTCTGTCCTTGGAGAATAAATGACACATGGATTTTGTTACTTGCACCTTAACGTATATTTTATGTTTATTATAACCTTATAGCAAACTGTAAATAATTATTAATAAAACAACTACAATAAAAACATTTAGATTCAAGTTAACATAGCGTTTTTATTTAAACATAACTATGAAAAAAAATCTATTATCTCAATATTGGATTTTAGTCTCACTGAGATCCACGAAGTGAACCTATTGGCACTTGTCTGATAAACCCTATCCTATTGGAATTGGTATTAATATTTGGATGGGGAACTAGTCCGAAAAGAGGACCCCCAGTGGTTCTTGCCAATCTCCGGCGCTTACCAGAGTTGCCGCCGCGTACTAAGCAGAATGTCAAGATTCATTTATCGAAAAATAAATATGGGCTGCCCCAGGTGGGAATCGAACCCACAATTTCCCGAAGCAGGCACTCTGGGACCTACGCTCTAACAAGCACGGCCTTAACGATGCTAATCCTAGCGTAAAAATTGTTCTCCGACGGACCTTGAAAAACCAGTTCAACGCACATATATAAAAGAGGTTCCATAATATTGTTTAATTGACAACT
>NW_027114452.1:0-309 GCF_000696795.3 Halyomorpha halys | reverse complement strand
TGTTAACTAATAAAAATTAGTTTTGAAAATTTTAAAACATTGTTTAAGTAAAATAAAACATTTAACATACTGTACTAACTGTCATTCGAAAATACATAATTTAAGGGACTTGTTGATAACGAGTTCTTTAAAATCCATTTCGATTTGTAGTATTCCTAAGTATAAAGGAGAGTTCGAAAATATACTTGAGGCAGACGAAGGTCTATATTTAGGTGTCCTTTATGATTTTTGGTAAATTCAGAAGGGCGGAAGCGCCAAGGGTGAGGTTGTAGCACCTGATCCGGACGGCTTGGAGTGGGGGAAAGGCTC
>NW_027114451.1:9886-10173 GCF_000696795.3 Halyomorpha halys | reverse complement strand
ATATTACTTTGCGAAACTTGGTTTTTAAGACTCAGGGGACCTCACAGCGTCCATTTCCATAAGGAAAGTATTTCGAATTCGAAACTTTGCGCGATAGCAATACTTTCCCACATTATATATTCCATAAAAAGTGAAAATGGAAACAAAATTAGTTTAAATAATTAACCAAACGTATTGAATTTCAATTGCGGTTAGAGTTGAGAATGTTTCAGCCACGTCCTCCATTATAGAACGCCCTGCGGTCATACGGTTATAACAAAACAATCTCTCACCAGTGAGGTCTTATC
>NW_027114451.1:7091-7681 GCF_000696795.3 Halyomorpha halys | reverse complement strand
CGCAGAATTCAATATAATTTAATTTGTTAAACCTAGTTATAATAGGAGGAGTTATAGATGAAAACAAAAAACTAGAACCAATTCGGGAATTGAACGTTAAATTTTACTTTAGTAAAATTAATGAACTAATTAGTAAGAGTTTTAGGACCACCAAAAAATCCTTTTCCGCGGTTAACTATATATTTTTTTATTACTTGCTGATATGTGATTTATGAGCTGGATTTTAAGCACCGGATTTCATCGGAATTTCATATCATGCTATACTAAAGAAGGTTTAAAAACATTTTTAGCTTTAAAATCAAGGCGGGATTTGTATTGATCGTTTTTCAATTTTCTTAGCATTTTTTTCTCGAAATAGCATTGACCGTAGTTTGGACTCCAAGTAAAATAAAAAGATTCTTGTCATCCTTTGCCAAATCTGCTTAAAATTAGAAAGTTAAATCAATTATAGAGCCTTGCAAGGAGTTATTTTTCACTTCCCCTTAAATTGATTTCAGGATTCGTTCCTAGCAAAAATAGAACATTATCTTAAGATATCGAATGAATCAAAAATATGTTTGAGAAGTTAGAAGAATGAAGTTCACCTGTAT